>NC_139956.1:27495663-27550177 GCF_963454915.1 Gymnoscopelus microlampas | reverse complement strand
TGACTGAGAAGGACAGGCAGATAAGGGGCAGTGGTGTAAAGTAACTAAGTACATTTACTCAAGTACTGTACTTAGGTATCATTTTGAGGTATTTTTTTTTACTTTACTGGAGTATTATTTGAAAACTTTAGTTACTACTACAGTAACCACTTCAGCCCTATATACATTTTGATACCAATACTTTTGTACTTTTACTCAAGTACATTTAGAATTCCCGACTTTTACTTGTAACAGAGTATTTCTACATTGCAGTACTGATACGATACTTTTGCTTACAGTAAGTAAAAAAATGTAATACTTTTCCCACCACTGATAAGGGGAGACACACAGCAGAGAAGTTACCCACAAGAAAGCACTGACCTGTAATAAGACATTTCTGGATATTGTATGTATGTGTTTCTGCTATATCAAATTTAATGAAATCTTTTTTTGGACAAATACTAGAACCCTCAAAATCCCAAACTATTGCTTTAAGCATGCTCAGCATGGGCAAATGTATCATCAAAGTTATAAGCACGGGCAAATATGTATTCATGAAAACCTTGTTGCTGCCTATTTTGGACATTCAGGACACATTTGTGACAGGGTCAGATAGAATATGTCCCAAATATGTTTGGGAGGTGGGGGATGGGCAAGCCTTTATATCTACAGGAGAGAGAGAGAGAGAGAGAGAGAGAGAGAGAGAGAGAGAGAGAGAGAGAGAGAGAGAGAGAGAGAGAGAGAGAGAGATCGGGAAGGACATGCAGCAAAAAGGCCTTGGGTTTCAAATGGGTACACAACAACCTTCATAAAGGTACTTATATTTACTACATAAATACAGTATTCAAATACATCATAATTATAATAAATCAGTACTTGTATGGCACATCATTTGAAATCTTACAATGGGTAAAAGAAACTGAAGAATGATGATGGCCCACTTGCAGTTCATTCTAACATATCCTGCCACATTTCACATGTTCACTGGGCCATTGAGGGAACATTTAATTAGCTCCAGTATATTTTAACAGTTAAGTGTTACTATATCTTGCAAAAAAGGCACACACCCAGTTACACACCATGGGCTCAATCCAACCTCCGGACCACTTATCATCTCTTCTTTCTTTCCCATCACTCTCCACCATGCTGTCTAATAATACAAAACTTGATTGCCTTGAAAAGTAATCTCCAAGAGAGAAAAACACACTTTGAACAACAATCCGGTGACTTCAAAAACTGGACTTCCTGGACTGACAAATTGAACCGAAACACAATCTACCCTGACCCTCATTCAGAGAGGTTTGTAAGAGGAGACATTAAAAAAATCAGGCTTTATGGGTGTAACTACATGTGCATGCAATGTGTCTTCTTCTTACAGAGTTGGAAGGAAGGAAATGATGCTGCGTTCAAACAATGGGATCTAAAGCAGGGGTCTTCAACGTTCCTCAGGCCAAGGACCCCCTAATTGAGAGAGAGATGAAGCAGGGACCCCCACTACATATTGTATAAAATTGTGTTGCAGATTAAACGTTTTCATGTGTATGTTGGATTCATGTTAATGTGTATTTTCAGACCTTTAACCACTTAAACCATCAATACTTAGTAAACTTTCACCCACTGTACTTAATCTGCTTTTTTCCCCTCTACACCAAACCTCTGTGCCGAAAATAGCCGATCTACAAGCTCACAACGCCTCGCACTGTGAGCTGTTCTCCTCAGAATAGGGATGCTAGGGTTCAAGTGGTTAATGTAAAAAATATATATCCTATCACACAAAGATTTGGCGGCCCCCCTGTAGTAACTCTGAGGACCCCCATAGGGGCCACGGACCCCCTGTTGAAGACCCCTGGTCTAAAGTATGTCGGAATCTGGTGGCATAAAAAACAAGACAGTGTCTAGTGATGGAGTGAACATCATGTAGATGATGCCAGTCTTGTTTACATATGGAGGGATGCAGAGACAGTGGATCTAAGGTATTATATCGTTGCCGTGGGGCAGAAACCTCTCATCTATATATCTTAAATTAACAACCTATTTGATCATACTACATCGTCACACAAAAGTTGCAGATTTACAATCTCGAAACATGGCACAAAACGACGCATTTTGAGCTTGTAGATCTGATACTTTTGCTTTTTTTCAATTTGAATCAGTTTTGGACATACGAGATTTCCACCCGACGATATTCAAAATTGTGAAAATTATTCACACCAAGATATGAATCAAAAAAATCACAATATGTGAAAAATATTCAGGGATTTACTGTCTTGGCCTACTGGCAGCGTGCACAACAAGTTTGGCAGCGATCGCTTCAGTGGTTTTCAAGATTTGTCGTGAACAGACACAGACAGACACACACACACACACACACACACACACACAGACCATCTCCTAGACCTAGACGGCTCGCCCCCCCCTAGGTACCACTTCATAAAAACCATCCAATCAAATTAATCAGAATGACAACTCTGTCTCTATTCTCTGAATTGCAGGTCCAGATATTTTCTCTCACTCTGTCTCTACCTCGTTTTCTCCAGAACCAAACGGCATTCTATAAATCCATCAGTGGACGATTAGGGACGGGCATTTGGGCATTTCTTTTTAAAGGTGTACTTGTGGGAGTGATAGCGTTTAACGCGGTTAAACGTAGTGTGACATCCTTTATACAAATGAACATTGCAGTGCATATCACAAGACTTGGACACAGCAACGGTATCATATTGTATACTGAATGCAGCACCGCTGACATCATTGCTTGAGCACAGCAAAGTCAACCTTCTCATAACAGACAGGGGCTATAAGATGAATGGCATCTAAATCAAGTTAAACTGTCATCTTTCTGGACATAATGTTCCACTGTCATATGGTTTCCTAGTTGTTATTTATCAGCTACAGTTTCAGAGCAAATCCTTTTCATTATTTTAAAAGATGAGCCATTCAAAATGAAAATTAAACTTACCTGGCCATTATACGTAAAATACAAAGCCACCATTCCCTTCTTAAGATGTTCCTTGTTTTCTAATATGATATATTTCGTGCCAGTGGATTAATTCCACAGGGCCAAGCACCAGGCACTGCACTGTGGTGTTCTGTTGTTCCGCCATGCGTGTTGCCAAATTAGAATACAGATTAACTCTTTGACTGCCAGAGTATTTACACATCTACCCCCCTTCCCTGCCAGAGAATAACATTGCAAAAATAGGTAAACTGTGAATTTTGTCTCCGTTTATTTTTTAACATTGAAGTGAATGGAGCAGAAAATCTTCGTATCGCGTTATCTCCTGCTTCCTTTGTGATAAAAAAAAATGTTTTTTGGAAAAAAAAAATAAAAAAAAATAATAATTTTTAATTTTTTCAAAAATCTCGTCAATCTCGTCGACGGCTGGCTGAGCCATGCGGAGAAAAACGAGAAATCTCGTCAATGGCAGTCAAAGAGTTAAGGGACCGGGCCGCTGGCCTAGCAGTCCGGGCACTTAGGCTCTGATACCCTGACAGTGCGTCGCGAGTTCGAGTCCCGTTCCCGACGACCTTTGCTGCGTGTCTGTCCCCGTCTCTCTCTCCCTCTTTCCTGTCCATCTTCACTTAAATTATGATTCTTCATCTTCAGTTCAATTAGGATTCTTTTGGGGGGTTGTGACCTGAAAAGGTTGAGAAGCACTGCGCTATGACTCTACCTCGGTCGAGGCTGTAGATGGAGTCCAGCTCTGAGACCGGGGCTCCTGTAATGTCCAGCAGCAGTTTACTGGACACTCCCATACACAGAGACTCCTTCAGACACAGCTCTGGAAGACAACAACGGAAAGGACAAGTCACATTATTATTGCACAAGCCCGTTCAAAATGGTCTTCCAATTAATTCAAGGTCTAAATGTAAACATCTAAAGCTGCAATCCGTAACGTGATACAAAGAAATACCAGGTGCTCTCGATTAGAGTTCAAAGGGTCCAATGGGTATGAGGTGCTCACTATGTCAAAACACAGAACTCAGAAAACAGGGGAGCCCTTTGGCTCACTTCAAGCCACACTCATAAACAAGCCAAGGATATTGTTAAAAAAGTCTTTAAAAGCCAAGGGAATAATGGCAATAAAGGGGAATAAACAAAAAAAATGTTAAAAAGCCACACAAGGACGGCGACCGGGTTCGACCAGGTCCTCCTCAGGGCGTGGCTAGAAGCACTCAAGCCACGCCCTGAGGGAGATTGGGACACTAGGGTTCATGTGGTTAAAATGTGAAGGTCACAGGTCAAAGTTGGTACGGTACCCGTGTTTAGGGCTGCAACTATCAATTATTTTCAATTATTCTATCAATTAACTTTTCGATTAATAGAAAAGGTGTGTTTTCTTACATTTGAAAAATATCCTATAATATTGGCTAATGGGAGGGAGGGCCATCGGGCGAGCACGCTCATGTCACTATCACACTGATATTCTTGACCAAATATGGCACTGGCCGGCCGGCGGACCACGGCAACAGAAGGGCGACATACAGTAGGTGTGAGGGCCAGGCCAAACCTCTAGTTTGTATATAAATTAATCGATTAACTATATAAAGTCGCACAACTGTGTCATGCAAAAACTGTGAAAATAGCTACAACTATTTCACTATTATAGTTTTTTTGACATAATAACATGCCCATAATAACATGCCTATAATGATGTCCGAAATAGGGATCGATTACTAATCGTACCCCGGTACGTGTTCCATGTGTTCCACGTACCGGTGTTGTTGATGGCGTGCGTCCAGAGCAGCTGAGCGATGTCGTGCGTCCAGGCCTCCCTGTCCTCCGGCTTGTGGGTCTGGAGGGTGAGACAGTCCTTGGTCCGGGGAGCCTGTCGCACCCACAGCTCGAACCTCAATCCATCATCACCCACGCTCTGGGTGAGACCCATCTCCCCCGACTGACCACAGAGCAGGGTGGAGAGAGAGACAGAGGGTAAAGAAACAGTTGGAACAGTGTGTATATTGGACTGATGCAATTTGTAAAATAGTATTGTTCTTTGTACGTGAAAGACAGAGAGATACTGAGTCAGAGAGAAAATAATAGAAAATAATGTTTTTGTGCACAAACAAGGTTTGTGTTACGTACCATGATACTGTGCACGTGTATGTGTTGTGCACTGTACATTGATACTGTGCTTATGTGTGTGCGTGCGTTTATGTGTGTGAAAAGAGAGAGACAGAGGGAAAATAATGGATAAGAATGTTTTTGTGCATGACAGAGGTGTGTGTTACTTACCTTTATACTGCGCTTATGTGTGTGTGTGTGTGTGTGTGTGTGTGTGTGTGTGTGTGTGTGTGTGTGTGTGTGTGTGTGTGTGTGTGTGTGTGTGTGTGTGTGTGTGTGTGTGTGCGTGCGTGTGCGTGTGTGAGAGAGAGATAGTCTGCACCTTTGGGAAGCCTTTATGACCACGTCATTAAATACAGTACCAACCACTTCTACATACCATCTCAGATCTAGGTTATAGGTGCAGACTGTTTGTTTTATATTTGGAATCCAGGGCCATATACCCACAGACTGTTGTTAGAGGGTTTCAACAACCTGGGATGCCAAAAAGGAGGCAAAAAGGCTGGCAAAGTATTGTGCTGTCTCTGCTATAATTGGTAGCCACCACATATGGCGGAGACGCAGTTACTTATACCCATAGAGTACTGAGTGACATGCTTATTGCATCATGAAGACATATGCCATGATTTTGTGAATGTAATCTTAACTGTACCTTTAATGTTTGTGTCCTTGTATGCTCTCCTTTATGTGGACATGAATACATTGTGAAAATGTGTCTGTACTGCCTTTAGTGTGTGCGTGCTTGTGCGTCTATGTGCGTGCGTGTATGCAACTACAGTATGCATGCTGCGTGCGTGCGTGTGTGTGTGTGTACCTTGATGCTGTGTTTGTAGGTGTAGCGGTGCGTCCTGGCGCGGGGGTCTTCTGTTTGGTGAAGATGATGATGTGCTGGTAAAGGAACACGCTCCTCAGCCCCGCCCTCTTCCTCCGGGCCCCGCCCCCTCCGCACACCACCAGCTCGCCGTGTCGCACTAGCTCGCCACGCTCCGCCACTGGCACCTGAGAGGAGAGGACACACACACACACAGGCACACGCACATACACACACGCGCGCGTAAAGGTATTGTACAAGAATGCGTGCAATAAATCAAATACTCATGCAAACAGAAACAGAAAATAGCTTGTACTGTACATACAGTATGTACATATACCTGTGTACACACCCACACTCACAGGCACGCTATGCGCACCCACACATGCACGCATGCATGTACGTACGGCCACACATACACACATATGCAGGCATGCACGCGCACACACACGCACACACACGCACACACACACAACCCTCGGTGGTTTAATAAGAGGGTTTTGGCGCCTGGTATACTGTAAGTATCTCAGTGGGAGTGTTTACGCTGCTATATAATCTCCTCACTCCCTCTCAGAGCTGGTCGAGAGCTGTGTGTACACACACACACACACACAAACGACTGAGACAGACAGAGAGAGAGAGAGAGAGAGAGACAGAGAGACAGAGAGACAGAGAGAAACTGTATAGATACAGCTGTGTCATAATAGCACAATGATGCAAGTGGTTACAAGGCCAAATCCAGTGTTAAGGTTTAATATTGTTCTGGCTATTTTACTGATATTACAGTGGAGAGAGACAGGAACAAGGACAGACAGTAGAGCAGGTGGAGTGACATTGAGCAAACGGGCTGGGTCAGGTCGGGGTCGAACCGGGGGACTCACTGTCAGGCATCTGAGCCTACAGTAGTATGGTACCTACTACCCTAACCACTAGGCTATCAGGGGTGCCCCAATTCAGATGTCAATTTCACCTGAAGGTTTAAAGATGGACTAAATTTTGTACACATGCAGAGTTAGATGAACAACTTATTCTGTCAAATCTGCAGTGGTACCCAGATTTACAATTTAGGCATTTAGCGGACGCTCTTAATCCAGAGTGATTTACAGTAAGCAAGGTAATACCTCAGATGTAACATGCATGGAAAAACACAGCAGCGCTCTATCAAAATACAAATGAACACTACAGGAGTTCTTCCTATCAATACTGCTTTTATCTCTCTCGCTTTCTCTTCTCTCTCTCAGTTTCTCAGTTTCTCTCTCTCTCTCTCTCTCTCTCTCTCTCTCTCTCTCTCTCTCTCTCTCTCTCTCTCTCTCTCTCTCTCTCTCTCTCTCTCTCTCTCTCTCTCTCTCTCTCTCTCTCTCTCTCTCTCTCTCTCTCCATCTCTCTCTCTCTCTCTCTCTCTCTCTCTCTCTCTCTCTCTCTCTCTCTCTCTCTCATATCTCTTCTTTCCCTCCACCACCCGTTACTCCCTCCTTCCGTCCGAGTTCTGTACACACATAACGAACAAAGCGATTGGTGTGACTCATTTGCAAGGTGCAGCTCTCGCAAAAGGGGCACCCCGCCTGAAACGTTAGGGACGTTTGATTCTCCTTCTCACCGGACAGCCGACGATGAGGTCGCTGGCCCGGAGGTCCTGGCCGTGGCGCTGGGCGTGTCTGAGGATGGACAGGGCCGAGTCGGAGGCCGGGTTCAGCCCTCCCAGCTCCTCCAGGGCCTCGCAGTACTGCTCCAGCCTCTGGGTGGGAGCCTGGAGGCAGTGGGGGAAGGAGAGGGGGGAGAGGGGGGACGCCAGGGGGAGCTTTGTCTGGGGAAAGGGGGGAAAGGGGAGGGGGGGTGGAAAGGTATAGGATAGAGATGGACAGGGAAAGGTTACGGCAGTGGTTCCTAAACTGGGGGTCGGGACCCCCCAGGGGGGTCCTCAAATTATTTTTCAGGGGTCCTCAGATGATTAGCTTAATGTGCAACATTGTTTTTTCACTCAACAGAAAACATACAATATAAGTGTATACAGGGTATATCTGCACATTTCTAACAATTTAATGACTTTCTAACAATTTAATGGGACCGGAGTCGCTCAGGGCTCAACACTAGTGTCTTTTCTGTTTTTGTGTCTTTTCAAGCTCACAACGCGTCACGTTGTGAGCTTGTCGATCTGCTATTTTCAGCTGGGGTTTAAGTGGTTAAGACCTTTTTAATACCAAATTGGCCAAACGGTCAAATATTACGTTAAAAAAAAAAGAGGCAAACATTGCGAGGCGTTGTGAACTTGTAGTTCGGCTATTTTCACAATGTTTATCTGTGGAACCGAGTCAAACTAAATGCAATGCCTACAATTCCAAGTGCTTGTCAGGGTGGGGGGTCCCCAGTTCAAATATGATTATTTTGGGGCGTTGCGGCGTAAAAGGTTAGGGACCCCTTGGGCTACGGGATGGAAAGGTATGGCATTCAAAATAAATGAACACATAAATGCTTGAGTGGTTAAGAAAAAAAAATGCAGTTAAAAAAAGGATCCTTCAAGAGTGTCTTGCCAAGAAATTGCCATCATCATAATCATCATCATCATCTTCTTCTTCATCACTATATCCAGTGTCATTATCATCATCATTAGGCTAAAGGGCATCTCCGTAATTATCGCCATGGCAATGATCATGATCATTCCCTGTCATCACCATAATCTCACAAAATGTGACGTTAGCTAATAGTGCCTCCCTGTGGACATTTGCGGCAATGCCTCCCTGTGTGTGAGCCACAGACAGCCTCATGGTTCATAGCTCTGTATGATAACCTATTTGACCTATGAGCCATGAGCCCATACAGTAACAAATAAGAAGGCTTAACCATTATGGTAGACCTGGGGTGAATACAGGTTAGCACAATGGACTACTGGAATAGAAAACCAGCAGTGGATAGGGACTTATCCAGTCCACAAGGACTGGATTTAACCCATTTCGACCTGAGGCCGATTCTACAAATGCCTTCTAAATCAGTAGTTCTCAAAGTTTTTTTCGTGCCAAGGACCCCCTAAATGGACCCCCCCAGAAGAGAAGATGTGTGTAAAAACGTATTTAAGGCAAATTATTAAAAAAATAATTCAAACACTTTCAAGATTTTTCAAATGATAAAAAATAGTAGATGTACAAGCTCGCAGCGCGGCACAAAGTGACGCACTGTGAGCTTGTATATCTGCTATTTTTGAGAACCACTGTTTAAACCAATGTTCTAAATCCTAAGACTTTTCTGAAAAACGTATGTCACCGTATACAGTATTATATACATGTAGCTAAAATGTAAAATGACACAGATGCTTCCCGGGTTTTAATGGTTTAAGAGCCAATGCTTTAGGGGGTACTTGTACGGAATCTCAATATAGCTTCAGAGGTCTTAGTGGCTCTGATCTCCATTCATTGTCCCATTAATAATCTTAGTATCAAACGATGCCGTTGATGTATTCTCCAGAGGTAATTGTATCTCGCGAGCTATAATTAGTTTCATTATAATCCCTTTTTAATTAGCTGGTACCAGTATACATCGTGGAATTTAATTAGCTATACTGTATACAATGAGTTTTCTTAGTGACCGCCGCTGTGTATATATAGAATGAAGAAACATCTTTGTAATTGGGCTTCAGCTTGTGATGCCTTTGAAACAGGCATTGGTTGTTAGATGACGTTTCTTCACACTTTCTTTTTCTTGTTCAATTCAATGCTATCATTGCATCAGAATGTACTAAACGCTAAAGAAGGATTTTATTTATTTATTTTCATTCATTCATTTATTTAAAGCGGTAGCCATTAGAGGTAGGGTAAGTGATATTTTTTATTAAAATAAGTGTTAAATAGCTCTATATTCTGATAGTACTCATTGAGTGTGTGTTCAGTAACAGGGGTCTCCATGTCTCTCCAGCTCTTTATTAAACAGAAAAGGCATTTTCAGGTCGGGATACCAATTTTATCCAATCAGGATAGAGAACTCAAACAGGATACAGATTAAACCAGTGGAATAGGAAGTGATGACACAAAGAAATGAGCATGTGAAACTGCAACTGGAACATTTAAGCTGATAAATGGGTACTCTCTCCTGTCACCCACTTGGACATGTATTTTGGACCCTTAAGGGTCTATTTGGTTCCATTTGCACACTTGGGAGTTCATTTAACTTGGGCTGTGTAGAATTCTAGAATCTGAGAATTCAAAACCCCGGAATTCTCTAGTTTGAACTGAAAATGTGCAGGTACTTTCAGGACCCCAAGTGAAGTAGGCTACCTTCTGAAAAATCCATCGTTGTCTACATTGTAGGGTTTGCATACATGCATCTGTAGGTAAGTATTATGTTCCATCTCACCTTGAAGTAGTCAGCAGCCTGCGTCACCAGTGCAGAGTCCAGTTCTGGTTTGGTCCTGATATAGTGGGAATACTGAAGAAACTGCTCCCTCTGTGTGTGTGTGTGTGTGTGTGTGTGTGTGTGTGTGTGTGTGTGTGTGTGCGTGTGCGTGGAAGATATGGCGTGCGAGAAGTAGAAAAAAGGGAAGAAAATAAAAGGACATGGGCGATTAAGTTGTTCAATCCGTGACAATAAAATTCTAATACAATAGCTTCAATAATAATAGGACTAACGATGCCATTATAGAATCACTAATCTAATTACCCCCCCTCACACCACACACACACACACACACACACACACTCACACGCGCGCGCGCACACACACGCACGCACACACGCACACACACACAGACACACACACACACACACCCACACCCACACCCACACCCACACCCACACACACGTGCACACACGCACACTTTCTCCTCCATCAACTAAAAACTCACATATTTGCTGAAGCAGTCCTGTTGCAGCAGGCTCTGCAGGAGAGCGCCCTCCATGGCGGGGAGGAGGTACTGGGAGTGAAAGCTGCCGAGGCCGGCCCAGTTGGGGAACAGGGCGTCAGCCTTGCCCCTGAGGGCGGCCGGGGCGTCCGGGAGCTCCAGCAAGGGGAGGTAGGTCTCCTCCACCCCCTTCAGGACGGCCACGTACTGCCGCTCCGAGCTCAGCATCCTGCACCACAGCAGGTACAGCTTACTGGGGGGAGGAGGATGAGGGAAGGAAAGAATCGGAATCAATTTATTGTCACTTCCATTATACACACTCAGCACACATGGGAGCAAAATACCATTCTTTGTAATTCATGGTGCTTGTCATATTAAAAACAATAGACACATTTAAAAGGAGGCAATGGCAATTAAAAACATTCAAGGAGAGACAGAGAACCATTAAATATTCTGTCCCTATCGGGATGTAACTTGAACAGCGCTGATTCGGCTGAGGCGGACTTCGCAACGTTCGGCACGGCGACTTGCTCGACTAACGGTCGGCAGTGCCTCTCGTGGACTCTCAAGTCCGCTTTAGACGGTGCGCCTCCGCAATTTTAACTTTTTTTTTTTTTTTGCTGAGCTGTCACCCTTTTACGCCTTGGGCTTGAGAACGGCACTTCCAGGACTGCGGAAGTGATCAGGACGGCGTCAAACGACGTGAAGAGGACCCCCGTCACGTCAAACGTTTTGGTCACATCCTGTCCCATGAGGTCACTTTATTACTATTCAGGAGTGAGGTTATGTTGCACTATTCAAAATGCAGTTCATTTATTTATTTTTCCGTTTTTCGTTTAGTTTTATTTCATTTAGATTTTTTTTTCTTTCTAATTCAGTTAGTTTTAATTCGTTTTTAGAGCGGATTTGCTCGTTTTTATTTTTGAAAATGCTAGTTTTAGAGTTCCTTTTTTTATACTTTGGGTTATTTGTCAGGTGCAGGATTTAAAATGTAAGTATTGTGTAATAAAAACGTAACAAAAGAGAAGCATTTAAAAATGTATTCAGTTTCAGACAAACCACCAAGCATCCACATATGAAAACTAAGGGCATTTACAGTTTCAGTTAGTTATCGTATATTTTTTTATTGTAGTTTTTATTTAGTTCAGTTAACAATAATGTTTTTTAAATTTTAGCTTTCGTTATTTCGTTAGTCTTCTTCATCTATAATAACCTTGGTTCAGAGTTCTGATGGTTTGAGGGAAGAAACCAGCCTGCTGCTGGTTGCCCTGGATGCTCTTGGAAGAGGAGAGGGAGTTGGGGAGGAAAGATGAAGAGGGGTTGAAATGGGGGTCAAATGCAAGGGAGGAGAGGGGGTTGTGGGGGGGTCAGAGATGAGAGAGACAAGAGATGTGAGGGGGGCGATCGAAGGAAGAGCAGGAGCGATGAAACATTTGACATGGAGAGAGGTTCAGAGAGGAGAGTGTGGATACAGCATGAAAGAGACAGAGGGATGAGAGCAATGATAAAACAAAGAGAGGTGCGATTCGTATTGGCAGTGCAGCAGTTAATCGAGTTGATTATAAAAAAATAAAATATTAATTATTTTGTGGTGAGCCATTGATATATATTTAAAGACAATTCTCGTTCACTTCTCGCTTCTCAGTTACTAGATTAATCGGAATAAGTAATCGAAAGAAGAAAATGATTGAAAGTTGCAGGTCTAGAGCGGGAAAGGAGAGTGGTGGAAGTAGAGGAGATGGTTCATAATGACAGATGGATCGGAGGTCACATAGTGACTGATAGAATGAGCCTGAAATGGACTTAAAACGATACGAATCAGACGTCTCTTTCATCTCCGTCTGCTCTGCCCCCTGATTTCATTTATAGCGTGGTATTGGTCTTTATCTTGGGGCTGACTGCCAACTCCCAATGTGGGTTTTTTCTCTCTCTGTCTCTCTCTCACTATCTCTCTCTCTCTCGCTCTCTCTAACACACACACACACACACACACACACACACACACACACACACACACACACACACACACACACACACACACAGAAGAGAAAAGACAGACGGGAAAGAGAGGGATTCAAGGGAAAGATGTGTGCAAAGATTTGTGAATGAAGCTGCGTTATACAGACGGGCTGCTTGTATTCATGTCCTAAGGGTGGTTGGTGACACTCTACATTCATTCACCAAACGGAAACAGTAATCTTTATACTGTAATAAATATGTAATCTCGAAAAACAAAAGTGCTTTAGTTTAAAAGAGCAATGCTGTTTTTACATTGCATTACCGGTACATATAAATACATTTTCAACTACGACCCAAGTTTAATGTTTAATTTGAAGTTTCATTTTCACGTTGACCTTGCCAGGCACATAACCACTTAAGCTCTATTTTATGCTTGTCCAAAATAGCAGAAATGGACGATCTACAAGCCTGCTTACAACGTCATGCCCCAAATAGGGACAACAGGGATAAAGTGGTTACAGACATACAGACCAGCCGTGTTGTGGACGGCTTGATCTTGACCACACTTGATCAGTGAACAGAGATACAGAAAAATAAACTAAATGCAATCAGTGTGTGCTTTTGTGTACACACACGAACACACTTGTATTGCTATACTATTTTCTTTCCCCGCTTGTAGCTTGTACATCAGTTCATTTCGGTCCGCGACACCAACGCACATCTACGTTTAAATAACCCTAACCTCCAAATGTCAAAATCTGACCCTAACCTGAATCTTTTCCTAATTATAAGCCTAACTGTAAGCCTAAATATACATTTTAACCATAAAACGATAGTTACGTATGTAACTACGGTTCTATGAGTCCCGAATGACCGCCAGAGGCGGTGCTTAAAGCACTGAATGGTTCCCTTCGCGCATGCGCAGTTCGAGTACGTATACCAACGACGTCACTTGTGACCCCGGGATGAACCGGAAGAGGCTATATCTTCCGGTGTCACCAGGGGGTCAGTCCCTACAGAATCTTCTCGCGTGAACACGAGGATTCTGAGCGACAGAGCGCTCTGGCGGTCATTCGGGACTCATAGAACCGTAGTTACATACGTAACTATCGTTCTATTTCGTCCCTGCTAACCGCCAGAGGCGGTGCTTAAAGCACTGAATGACTTATACCAAACGAGTCGCGAGGAATCCTGGTTACAAACCTTAGACGGTAGAACCGGACTCGGGCAAGAGGACCACGCCCAGTGGGTGGGGAGTGGCAACATTCACCCTATAGAATCTAGAGAACGTGCCCGATGATGCCCATGAGGCAGCGGCACAGATGTCCTCCAAGGATACCCCTCTCAGAGCGGCCCATGACGTGGAGACGCTCCTGGTGGAGTGGCACTGTATGCCAGGCGGGATGGGGCGGCTACTCGCCCCATAGGTGTGGCTGATTGTGTCCACAATCCAGTGGGACAGGCGCTGCTTGGAAAGCGAGCACCCTCTGTTAGGGCCGCCGTGGCAGAGGAACAGCTGTTCGGACCGCCGAGTATGGGCGGTTGCTCCAATATAAACTCTCAGGGCCCGGACCGGGCACAGCAGCTCCATCCTGCCGGACCTCTCCCCAGGCGGAGGGTTGAACCGGGCCAGCCTTATGGGCTGGTTAAGGTGCGCAGTCGACAGTACTTTAGGGAGGAAGGCTGCGTTCGGCCACAGGGTGACACCTGACCCGTCTGAGTTCCACCTCAGACAGGACTCGCTAACGGACAGAGCGTGCAGCTCCCCGACGCGCTTCGCCGAAGTAATCGCCAGGAGGAATGCGGTCTTAAAAGAGACCCACTTCAGCCCTGCCTGCGCCAAAGGCTCAAAGGGAGGCCCGCATAGGGCATCCAACACAGTGGTCAGTTCCCATGCTGGGGCTCTCGGGGCTCTCGGAGGATGTAGCCTCCGAGCCCCCCTCAAGAAGAGGGACACCAGACTGTGGCTCCCTACAGTGGCATTGTCTATTCTAGCGTGTCGGCTCGAGATGGCTGCCACATAGACCCTTAGGGTCGAGGGAGACCGGCTCTTATCCAGGAGGGACTGTAGGAACTCCAGGATGGTAGGTATGGAGCAGTGCACGGGGTCATCGTTCCGACCGCTACACCAGTCGGAAAACAGCTTCCACCTGTTATCATATTGTAGCCTGGTAGAAGGCGCTCTAGCGTTCGAGATGGTGTGCCTGACCGGCCCTGCACAGCGGCTCAACAGCGGTTCGGGCCCTCCAGTAGCCAGACACACAGCTGAAGCCGTCGAGGATCGGGATGCACAATCCGACCTCCTAGCTGTGAGAGCAAGTCTGTCCTGTCGGGGAGGCGCCATGGCGCCCCGCGGCAAAGCTTGTGGAGCAGGGGGAACCACGTCCTCCCTGGCCAGAAGGGGGCCACCAGCAGTATGGTGTGACCCTCCAGCATGACTCTCTGAAGGATCCGACGTATCAGAGGAAGAGGCGGGAAAGCGTACAGGAGAGCCTCCGGCCAAGGGTGCGCCAGCGCATCCTGGCCCAGAGGGCTGGACGTCTCCGCCAGGGAGAACCAGCGCGGGCAGTGGGTCGATGCCTCTGAGGCGAAGAGGTCCACCCCTGCCCTGCCAAAGCGGCCCCAGATGGTGTGCACTACCTCCGGATGGAGGCGCCACTCCCCCGACGGAGGTTTTTGGCGGGAGAGGAAGTCTGCCACGTGGTTTCGCTCTCCCGGTATGTAAATCGCCCGTAGGCTCGCCAGACGGGGGGCTGCCCACGTAAGGAGGTCCGTGGACACCCGTAGCAGCCGAGCGGATTTGGTCCCGCCCTGGTGGTTGACATGGTACACGGTCGAGGTGTTGTCCGACCGCACCAGGACGTGCCTGCCCCCTAGAAATGGCAGAAAATGCTGTAGGGCCAGGTGCACCGCTCGCAGCTCCAGCACATTTATGTGGTCGGCACGGTCTTCCGTGGACCACCGCCCTTGAGCCGTCCTGCCCTGCCACACAGCGCCTCAGCCCAAGGGGCAGGCGTCTGTGGCCACAGTCTCCCTGCGGAATGAGACAGACCCCATAGGGACACCCCTTGATAAGTAGGCCCTGTCCCTCCATGGGCGTAGGGCGAGGAGACACTGTTTCGACACGCTTATTTTTCTGTTTCTGTGACGCACGGGGTCCAAGTGAAAGCTGTTCAGCCACCTCTGCAGGGGGCGCAGTGACAGCAGACCCAGCGGAACAACGGCTGCGACGGAAGTTAGTCTGCCCAAGAGGCTGAGGAACATGAGGAGCGACAGCCGCCTGCCTCTCCGGAACGCGGGCAAGAGATTCAGGATGTCGTCCACCCGGCGGGGAGACGGACATGCTGTCATGTTTGTAGTATCCAGGGCAATGCCAATGAATGTGGTGGTCTGGGATGGCGTTAGGCAGCTCTTTTGTGTATTTACCTTTAGACCCAGGCAGGCCACGTGGGACAGGAGCCGTGCTGTATCCTCGGCTGCCTGCGCCCGGGATGGTGCGCACACCAGCCAGTCGTCCAGATAAGGCAGGATCTTCATTCCCCGAGATTGTAGTGGCTTCAGTGACGCTGCCACAAACTTGGTAAAAACCCTCGGAGAGAGGGAGAGCCCAAACGGCAGCACCCGGAACTGCCAGTGGCGGTCCCGGAAGGCGAACCTGAGAAATGGTCGGTGTTGGCGGGCAATGGGGACATGGAAATACGCATCCGTCAAATCTATGGAGGTAAACCACTCCCTGTGGGCAACGGACTGCAACACGTCTGCCGTGGTCAGCATGTGAAATGGCATGACCTTGAGGTACTGGTTCAGTCCCCTCAAATCTAATACGGGACGAAATCCGCCGTTTTTTTTTCGGAACGAGGAAGTATGTAGAGTAGAAGCCCCTGGGGTGTAACAGGGGGTCTACTGCCTCGATTGCGCCCTTGGCCAGGAGGGCAGATAGCTCCTGGTCCAGTGCGAGGGCCTTTGCCGGGTCGCCGATGATGGTCCTTTTGACCCGGCTGGCTGTGGGGGGCCGGCGTCGGAACTGAAGCTTGTACCCGTGGGTTAAGGTGGTAACCACCCACGGGTCCGAAGCTTGAGCAGCCCAGCGCCTGAGCTGCTGATGGGAAAAATGTCCGACGGCCGGCCCCGTGGGCTCAGCGTCTGCCCCCCCGGCCCCTAGAGGCCCTGGGTGGGGGTCTGCCAGGGTCCGGGGCTCGAAATGTCGGCGAGGGGCCGGTGTCTCGGGAATCACGGACCTGCCCCTGCGTAGGACGCTGAGGGAGGCGCTGGCCCCTAGGACGAGCTGGTGGTAGGCGAGCCTGGGGGGCCGCCGAGCGGCCCCTGCTCCTGTCGGAGGGAGGCCTGTTGGGGGGAGGCATGCGCCCCAGACCTGCTAGTTGCTGCCTGGTCTGCCCGGCCTGAATAGTACGCTCCAGCGCTTCCTGAGCAGCTGGGCCGAACACCGCTCCCGGCACCACTGGGAGACTGCGGAGGGTTCGTCTGGACGCCTCAGTGAGGTTTGACTGAGAAAGCCAGACCTGGCGCCGAGTCTGGACCAGGATGGACATCATCCTCCCGAGCTCCCGTGACATGAGGCCAAACGCCTCCAGCGACGCGTCACAGAAGGCGACGGAGTCTACGTCCGCACTTGCACTGCCCTCCTGCAGAGATGCTGAGAGAGCCAGCATTAGATGCGACAGGGAGTTGCCCAGTCTACCGGCGCGCGCTCCCGTGTCGTAAGCCCTTGTTAGCAGGTCATCAGTGAGCCTGCACTGTGGCCGGGGGCATCTAATGTCCCGCCGCAGAGCCTCATCGGGGGAGACGATGAGGGATGCGATGCCAGGTTCAATAGGGGGCATACGGTCCAGGCCCACTGCTGCGGCGTCATGCATGGCCGCCAGCGTACGCCCATCGGCCGAGAGACGGGAGCAGGCCCTCGTGTCTCTCCAGCAGGCCTGTAGCTCACCTATGTAGTCCACCGAGTGAGGAACGGCGAAAGAGGTGGAGGCTGGCCGGCGCCTGAAGAAGGCGCTTGCAGGGGCTGACTCCGCCTGCTGCGGAATGGCCAGCCGTTGCCACCCAACGGTGGCTACTAATGGCTGGGCTGTAGCCTGCCTATGCTGGGAGAAAATTGACTCCAGCAGAGGCTAGCGTCAATGAGCCCAAGTGACCAGGGCGCTAACGCAACTGGTAGCAATGAATATTAATAAATAAAGAAAAAGAAGCAGCTATGCCACCCAACGGTGGCTACTAATGGCTGGGCTGTAGCCTGCCTATGCTGGGAGTAAATTGACTCCAGCAGAGGCTAGCGGCAATGAGCCGGCGCTTGCAGGGGCTGACTCCGCCTGCTGCGGAATGGCCAGCCGTTGTTGGTCTAGAGCCAAGCGCAAGACGACCCGCATGGAGCTGTCCTCCGTCTCGCTCAGTGAGGCCTGGGCCGAGGAGTGGGAGCCCGGCTCCGAGGCCTGGGAGACCCGGTCTCCCCTATCCTCCCCATCAAACTCACGAAAGTGGGTGGCTGATGCCGCCAGAGAGAGTGTGTCTTCTTCTGGGGCCAGGTGTGGCATTGGAGGCGTAGGCGCCTCTGCCTCCTCCGAAGGGGGATCGGGCTGGCGGGCCATGAGCATGGACTTCATGTGGGCCAGTTCAGCCGACAGCTTCTCCACCTCAGTTGACAGACTGCGGTCAGACCTCTTCTTGGGAGGGGGGGGGCGGCAGCCAACTCAGCCCGACGTTTAGAACGCCTAGCCTCGGTTGTAGCCGGCTGGCCCGATGGGGGGATTTCGCTCGCACCTCGTGGCGGTTCCACCTCTGCCAGTCTGGCCGCCCTCAGTGCCCGAGGCATGTAGCTGCAGTTCATGCAGGCGTCGCCGTCCAGTGCCTCCCTCAGATGTTCGGGGCCCAGGCACCCGGGGCAGAGATCGTGTCCATCATCTGGCTGGAGTGGAGCCTCACAGGAGGCGCAATAATGGGAGTTATCCATAGCCCAGAGCGCGGACGCCACTGGTTGCTAGGAGAGAGACCGTAAGCTGGGGGGAGGGAGCGCTTATGCTGCCTGTACCAGCAGAGGCTACTAATAGCTGGGCCGTAGCCCGCTTATGCTGGGAGAAGGACGAATCCAGCAGAGGCTAGTGGTAGCGAGTTCAGGTGACCAGAGCGCTAACACAACTGGTAGCAATGAATATTAATAAATAAAGAAAAAGAAGCAGCTTATGCCACCCAACGGTGGCTACTAATGGCTGGGCTGTAGCCTGCCTATGCTGGGAGAAAATTGACTCCAGCAGAGGCTAGCGTCAATGAGCCCAAGTGACCAGGGCGCTAACGCAACTGGTAGCAATGAATATTAATAAATAAAGAAAAAGAAGCAGCTATGCCACCCAACGGTGGCTACTAATGGCTGGGCTGTAGCCTGCCTATGCTGGGAGTAAATTGACTCCAGCAGAGGCTAGCGGCAATGAGCCCAAGTGACCAGGGCGCTAACGCAACTGGTAGTAATGAATATTAATAAAATAGAGACAAAAAACCTGAGCAGCTGGGCAGACTGCTGTAATCTAGCTATGCTTATTTAGCAGGGGCTGATCAACAAAGCCGCAAAAGAAAAGCACACTAATATAAAATAATAGTGCCAAATTATGCCGTGCCGCGGGCAGGCAGCAAGCTTGCTATCGCAAGGGCTAAATCGGAAAAAAAGACGCAAAAAATTACACTAGTATACAGAACAACAACTAGCCGTGGATGCTAACCGGAGCGCTCACGCTACCGTTAGCAACATGCAACCTAATGCAGGAGGGAGGAGGCGCGCACGCGACCTTTACCAACAGAGGCTGATTTGATTTATAATCCACACTTAATCTTACCTTACGAGGAGTAGGCCGAGGGAATTTAAGAGCCGTCCCCGCCGATGGAGCGACGGACGCCCACAGCGTCCGTGCGGGCTTAGCCCCGCTCAGGGAGAGAAGTCGCAGTTCTTAGAGGGCGAAAATTAAATAACGCTACTCCGACCTATGGTCACAGAACTACTAGCGACCTCTAAAAGTAAAGATGATAAAGCAGGTTTGTAATCTGGTTTAGAGCAGATCTTTTCGAAACCTGCGCGCGAGAAGAAAAAAGGGTCTGACCCCCTGGTGACACCGGAAGATATAGCCTCTTCCGGTTCATCCCGGGGTCACAAGTGACGTCGTTGGTATAAGTACTCGAACTGCGCATGCGCGAAGGGAACCATTCAGTGCTTTAAGCACCGCCTCTGGCGGTTAGCAGGGACGAAATAGAACAACCATTTCCCTAGTGAGAGGATCAAGTAAATGCTCCTTACAATGTTTATTTCTCAAATTCTACTAAAGTACACACACACACAAGTGCATGCAGTGCACGCACGCACTCACACACACACACACTCACACACACACCTCACCCTTACCTCTGCCCGGTGCTACCGCCCCTCTCTCCGCCCGTCTCCCGGTCCCCGCGGCCCAGCAGCACGTGTTGGCGTGGTGAGTTAGTGTGGTCCACCACCTCCTTGCTGCTCACCTCCACGCCTCGGATCAACACTCCAACTCCTCCCCCTCCCCCGCCCCCTCCTCCTCCCCCTGCAACGCCTGTCCCCCACCCGGGGACGGCCGCGGCCAAGCTGGCCGTGACGACCGGGTTGTCGGCCATGGCCCGGCGGCCCAGCCAGGACAGGGGGGAGTTGCGGCAGCCCGCGCCAGTGCCCGCCGGAGCCTCCGCGGGTCTGGGGGTGGCGTTGTTGCCCCGACGGGGGGCCAGCAGGGCCTGGAGGTCGAAGCTGGGATGGCGCTTCCTGGGGGGTTTGTGTGGCAGGGGGGCCTCGGTGGCCTGTAAGGTAAAAGGGGGTGGTGCAAGGGAATAACACATTTTGCGTTAATCACTTAAACCCCATATGGTTGAGCGGAGTCCCTCAAGGTTCAGTGTCTTTTATGTTTTCTGTTATTGTGAGGAAAGCTTTCGCTGAAAATAGCCGATCTACAACACGTTGCAACGCAACGCGTTGTGAGCTTGTCGATCGGCTATTTTCTGCGAAAGCTTTCATCACAATACGGACTTTGTCCGGTCTTTTGGACTGGTTGACGCATGATGTAAATAAACCTTGAGTTTGAACTGCTCTGCCTCTGGACATCAGCGTTTGGTTCCTAATCTCCACTCGCTGTAATATTGTTATAAATGCCAGGATGAGGTACTGAATCCACCTTAGCCCGTAGCCCTTGACCTAGCCTTGACCACCATGCAGACTTATGCAAAGGTTAAAATGTAATTTACAAAGCATGTTATTTAGACAGATGCTAAGTTCATTGTTCAACTGGTATCCTATAGTTTCTATAATTTTAATGTACATATTATTATTTTTATATTATAATGTTTAACTGATGCTAGGTTCTTGGTTTACCTGTGATCCTAGATTACTGAGGCAGTACACTGTCTCTCAGCATTCTATGTATATGTGTTTACCTTACACTGGTGTTGCCTGCTTTAAATAGCAGATCTACAAGCTCACAACGCGTCACAAATGTGACGCGTTGTGAGCTTGTAGATCTGCTATTTACCGAGCACGACACAGGCGCGCATCTAAGTATAACTGAGGCGTAAACCAGCCTGGACATGCAGCCACAAAATAATGAGAAGGAACGAGCTGGATATGTAAAACAACAAAACCAACTCACGCTCTTCTTCGCCGGGTTCAGCAGGTTCTGCAGGAAGTTCCCTCCTCCTCCTCCGGTCCCGCCTCCTCCTCCGCTCCCCGCCACGCCCCCGTCCTTCCTGCCTCCCTTCTCCTCGCCGATCTTGAGCGTGGAGCAGGTCTGCGGCCGGAACAGCGACGCCAGCGACCCCCACGACTGGAGGCCGCCGTCCCCTCCGCCGGCGCCCACCCCCCAGTCGCCCTCGCCCTCGGAGCCCATCAGGTCCCACAGGCTGCTGGCCGAGGGCGTCTTGGTGGCCTTCCCCTGGTGGTGGCCCCCCGGCCCTCCCGGACCCCCGCCCTGGCCCCGCTCGGCCTGGAGGAGCCTCGGTTTGACCTGGGCCACGGTGCGCTGGTAGCGCTCCACCGTCTGGGTCCAGAGGTCCAGCAGGGCGCCGCCGCCCAGCTCCATGGCCAGGGAGCGGGCGTCCTGGAACCGCGACGGCGGGATGGGAGGGAGGGAGGCCAGAGGGGAGGAGGAGCAGGAGGTAGAGGAGGACAACGAGGAGGACGAGGAGCAGTTGGTGGAATAGACGGCGTCGCACCACTGAGAGGCCTGAGAGCGTCGGAGAGAGAGGAGAGACAAGCTGAGTTGGTTTCTCTGCTCTTAATGGGATTTTGAAATATCAGTGTTTATGTTTGGTGCAGTAATAGTCACTCTGGATAAGAGCGTCTGCTAAATGTCTCAATTGTAAATTGTAATTACCTATTCCGTGTGAGCAGGTGTGAACATGCATAATATGTGTGACATGTGCAGTATATGAATTCTGCATTATTACACACAGTATATTATATGGTGTATACGTGTGTGTGTGTGTGTGTGTGTGTGTGTGTGTGTGTGTGTGTGTGTGTGTGTGTGTGTGTGTGTGTGTGTGTGTGTGTGTCATGCATAACTTTAGCTGTTCTAAAATCCACAGTAAACCACAGCCTCTTGAGGCGTATTGCTTCATTAAGATTAAGAATCAGGAAGTGTTCCATTCATAATCATGACGATAGATCATTGGTGCCGTGGCATTTTAATAGTCAAAACCACATCTTGAGAAAACAATGGCAACTTATATGGGCATCGAGACACAGTCACACAGAAGTGGTAACATAGACCGAATCCTTCTCCAGTTAGAGGCGTAGATTTTATTGGACACAATCCCTTGATACTCTCATTCCTGTGTTGAATGAAAACATTTCATTTACTTGTTTCTTATGAAGTGAATGTAATTTCTGTATTTATTTTTTTTTAGTGCGATTTTATCATTTATTTATTTATTTTATATTACATTATTTGATGTAGTTGTAGTTATAACCTACATTGTGTGATTGTGGCTCCCCCTGCTGGGATAAACCTGCTGTGCTAGTTGTGGACATCTATAATTACTCATGATCCACCTGGTTCTATTATTTGTCCAGTTCCCATGGTGTCCTTGCTTTATCATTATTCTACTACTTTAAGGATCCAGCACCCAGTTTTCAAGTTAGAGTTGTGAGTTGAACACGTTACATATCATTTGATAACTTCTGCCTGTATCTTTGCATGTGTGTTGACAGCAAAACAGCACTCTCCCTTGTTCTACATTCTAGACGTAGCCAACACATTCTCACTCTAAGGTACTGTAGTGACGAGTTGGGAAAAAGCACCAGTCGCATCACCCGTTTATTATGTGACAGCACTGAACGTTCGACCCACTGGAACGCGGAAGTGCCGTTTCACTCCCAACTTGTGACGGGTCAGCTAAAAACATTTGTTTTGGCCATGCAGAGCAGTGCAGTGCAATGCCCGCTTTTGCCAAATCTGTGCCATTCGAGCCGCATACCGACACGCTTGGAATCATAAATCATCCGACCTCGTCATCCTGCTGTTTGGGGGCGGGAATTGTACGGGGGGGGGAAGCCGGGGCGGAGAGGGTGTTATTATTGGTCATTGCACGTACTCCTACGGGCTGGGGCGGCACCTGTCAGCGGGGAGTGTTGGGCGGGAGGAGTAGGACGAAGGCTCTACGTCCTCCCGGTGGGGGCTCAGTAGGATGCGACAGCAGTGACAACACAAAAATGTGTATGGGGAGGAATTAATTGGCATAACGACTAAATTGAGGATAGAAAGGGGTAAAACATAATTGGCTACTCTAAATTTGAGAAGGAAAAAGTACAAAACAAATGGAATGGTTATGTGATGTGATGTTAAAAGTGTTACCAGTGCTTTTACCTCGGTGAGCGTGGACAGCAGCCTCTGTGTGTTGTCCAGTGTGGTCCAGCAGTCAGACAGACAGTGGGACATGTCTCTGAGTCTCTCCCTGACCGGAGGCAGTTTGATCTGGACCTCCCCGAGGCCCCCCCAATCCAAGTCACACCAGCCGTCCAGGTCACTCAGCACTGACAGGGTCTCACTGTGCAGCTCCTACAAGGAAGGATACAAAAACCCATTATAGCAAAGTAGGCAAACACCATAACCACTTGAACCGTAGCGTCCCTATTCTGGGGCGAACATTTTGGCTAGAGTAGCAATCAACAAGCAAACAACATGTTGTGTGAGCTTGTAGATTTTGGTGTAGAGTGAAACCAAGTCAAACCTTAACTCTGTTCGGAGTTGGTGAGAAAATTGGGGGGAAGAACAGGAAGAAAAATCCAGTGGAGCAGAGGTTTAACTGTCTCTTATTTTGTCCAGGGATGTGTTTTGCTGATCATGCTTGCTCTTTACCAGCAATGGCCAGTTTTGTATTCATAAAATTCAACCACCGATGTGTAATGTTGACCACCGGTGCATCAAAACATGTTGTTTTCATGTAAAGGACACCCTAAATAATTTGTATATTTTTTTTAAACACATTTTTCTCATAAAAAAAAGAAACATTTGGAAAATAGCAGATCTCCAAGCTCACAACGTGTTGCATCGTAACGCGTTGTGAGCTTGTAGATCGGCTATTTTCAAATAGCCTATTGATATAGGTTTAAAGTGCATATGTGGCCTATAGTCGCTTGTTTTCGGCTTGTTTTCACAGACCTGGTTGATTATTTCTCTCTGGCAATACTGGTCCACACCCTCATGGACACAGATGGGCACCAATCTGAATACAAAGTGCATCCGAGACATAAAACTCACGTTGGCCGTCTCTCTGAAGGTCTTGAACCTCTGCTGTTTCAGTGACAGTCTGCTGAGGGACAGCGGCGGGTCCTTGTAGTCATCTAGCTGAGCTTGGACCTGCTCAATCTCCTTGTCACACTGGAGAGAGAGAGAGAGAGAGAGAGAGGAGAGAGACAGTTGAGTCACATCGAGTATTGGTTCTCTAAAGTGGGGTTTTAATGTCAAGGTATGATTGATATGCATTACGGCTGATCCACACCAGAGAATCTTCGCCCACACGCACATATACGCCGCACGCGCACTTTTAGATCCAGTCCTATTTTAAAAGTCTGCGTATGGGGGCCTGGTGTAGCCGGTATCATTGATAATCAATTGGATCTAAACAAACACGCTTTACGCACCACGCATACGCTCGCTTTGAGAAGTCTAGTGTAGATCGGCCGTTAGGCCAACGGACCCCCATATTGATACCATCTACTGTATCTCTGGGACCCCAATGTACGCTGTAAAATCCTCAGTGTCAGTTTAACTCTGACAGTGAACAAATGGGAACCAAATGGACGCTTACGGACATGCAGCCACAATGTTTTGTTTGTAGTTCTTATATACGTACCTTTTCCAGTTTGTCCACCAACCCGGCCAGTCGGCCGAGCGCTTCCAGGTCACGACCTCTCTGGTTGGACACGCGGACGAGGCTGTGGAGCGCGTCGTCCACGCTGTCATAGCGTGTAGAGGTCACCGCTAGGGCAGCCCTGAGGGGACAAAATGTATCAGTTAAAAGCAATATGAATTAACCTATAGCGTCCCTATTCTGGACATGTCATATTTCACATTAAAATCTGTCATTTTAGATTTTAGCTATGTAAATATAGCACATTGGTTGGCTATTAAAAAATAGCAGATATACAAGCTCATAGTGCCACTCTATGAGCTTATAGATCTGCTATTTTTGAAAAATCATGAAAATGTGTGAAAATATTTGAATATATATATTTTTTTTCTTTTAAGCAAACATTTTAAACTAAAATCTTTGCTTCTGGGGAGGTCCCTGGAACAAAATATTTTGAGATGGAAGTCGGTAGCCAAATACACATAATTTTGGTGGTCCTTGACATGAAAAGGTTTGAGAACCACTGATATAGCGACATAAGTGTTTTAAGAAAACTGTTAGGATTTAGAAGCCAGGTCTTAATGGGTTAAGCTAACATTTGGTACAGACCCTTGAGGTAGCCCTGTCAACAAAGTACTATGTGACTTAACTGGATCAGTCATGCAAGTGACAGAATACAGTATGATTGCATCCTCCAAAATGACGATGTCCTGCCAGTTAGCGCAGTCCTGAATGGACACAATGAATATCTGAAAAGGTCTGAATTTTACATTAAAGTTGTTGCATCCTTTAGAATATTTGTCATGCCTGGAAGGACATGAAAAATGAATAAAGGAGTAAAAATAGCAATATATATATATTTTTTCTTTACTGAGTGTACAGCACTTTGGTTAAACACCGTTGATTTAAATGTGCTTCATAAATAAAGTGGATTGGATTGGATTGGAGTATCTGAGTACAAATAAAACAACATTTCTGCATTTCTCTTTAGGGCAACCTAATACACTCTGTATATTTCTAAACCACATGGAAGTTACTGTAGCATCCCTATTCTGGGGCTAACATTCGCAGACAAACACAAGCTCACAATGCGAACTTGTAATCTATTTATTTATTTTCCCCTAAGTGTTGAGACTTCGTTTTGGGATGGTATTTTTAGGAGTGAAGGAACTTGTTCTTTCTCTGACACTTAGACGTCAAAAGTGTGTGTGTTTGTGTGTGTGTGTGTGGGGTGGGGGGCTCTAGCACACAACCAGGACCCTTTTTCTGAAGCTCCAAAACAGACTGCTTTTGTGCGGGACATGGACTAATATAAGGGTGTTGTGTGTGTCTGTGGTGTGGTATGGTATGACATGGGAGTTTGACTATATAATGTGTGTGTGTGTGTGTGTGTGTGTGTGTGTGTGTGTGCGTGTGTGTGTGTGTGTGTGTGTGTGTGTGTGTGTGTGTGTGTGTGTGTGTGTGTGTGTGTGTGTGTGTGTGTGTGTGTGTGTGTGTGTGTGTGTGTGTGTGTGTGTGTGCGGTATGTGAGTATACTATGTATGGTATGACTGTTAATGTATGTGTGTGTGTGTGTGTGTGTGTGTGTGTGTGTGTGTGTGTGTGTGTGTGTGAAAGAGAGAACGCCTTGCTGTTGAAACTTTTCTGAAAGAAATATCTGTGGGTGTGTGGTATGCAAGTACACTGTGTGTGTGTGTGTGTGTGTGTGTGTGTGTGTGTGTGTGTGTGTGTGTGTGTGTGTGTGTGTGTGTGTGTGTGTGTGTGTGTGTGTGTGTGTGTGTGTGTGTGTGTGTGTGTGTGTGTGTGTGTGTGTGTGTGTGTGTAGTAGATTCTAGTTATGCTATGTAGATATATGTTGGTTACTTGTTCACATGTCTTTGTGATTTTGAGTAGTTTTGCTTGACCACTAACATTATGTTAATGTTATTTAGATTTAGCATATTGTTTAGACAGATACTAGGTTAAATATTACCTGGTTTCCTAGTTTCTTTGAAGCACTACATTCTTCTCTCTGCGCTCTACTTATGTGACTATTTACCTTATCATTTGTTTACTCGGTTTCACACTTTAGCTATGGATAAGAGTGTCTGCTAAATGCCTAAACTGTTAAGTGTGTGTGTGTGTGTGTGTGTGTGTGTGTGTGTGTGTGTGTGTGTGTGTGTGTGTGTGTGTGTGTGTGTGTGTGTGTGTGTGTGTGTGTGTGTGTGTGTGTGTGTGTGTGTGTGTGTGTGTGTGTGTGTGTGTGTGTGTGTGTGTGTGTGTGTGTGTGTGTGTTAAGTGAGTACATTTTTGTGATGAGAGACAGAAAGAGAGATAAAGAACACATTGGGAGTTGGCCAACCTCCCTAAAGAGGAGGAACAATATTATGAATGAGATTAAGGGCAGATCGTATCGTTAAAGTCAGTTCCAGACTAATACCCATCCATCACCGATGTGGCGCTTTTCCATTGCATAGAACTCTGTCTCGACGCGACTCAGCTGCACTTGACTAGCTTCGAGTTAACATTTTAGGAATGAAACCGAAAGCTTAACAGTATAGAGGAGTCTGTGTCACGATGCAATGTTGATGATTCTCTCAAAAGTGTTTTGATGATGTTTGGGTATTATCATTCTAATGTTGCTGCTGTTCTACATCCAACCAGTTGAAGAAATCACAGATTGAGGCATTATTAACCTTTGCTTTTATGACATTTCTGAGACCCTTCATGTTTATGGAAGATGCTTCTAAACATGTATTCTATTGACAGTTTGACCACTTCAAATACTAATAACTAATAACCGAAAACAACCGATCTATAAGCTCTAAGCTGTTGTGCCAGCTTGTAGATCTGCTTTTTTTCCGTGTGCGACATGCTGGCTCGATGGATAACGATAACAAATAAGGTACCAGGTACGTTTAGCCCAATGGGAAAACCAACTAGAAATATCGCATCACGGTTGTCTGCCTCCGCCAGTCAGTTGGCGTTTACATGTCATGAGATTCCCTCAAGGAATTCCTGAGATAGCTCACGTTCACGAGGTTGGGACAGTCAGGGGGCCACAGTCACCTTGACCCTTTGACCACCTACTTCTAATCAGTTCATCCCAGAGTCCAAGTGGATGTGTGTGCCAAATCCTATATTCAAATTGGGAGGACGGGGGGGGGGACGGGGGGGGGGGGGGACGGGCGGACGGGCAGACCACGTCGTCACACTCATGTCACCATGACTTCCCAATTCAGCTACGCCCAAATATGGAGTGTGTTGTCTAACCTCAATGTGTCGTCATGGCATCAGGTACAAACAAATCAGTCAGCTCCAGATATGGGCACAAAAGGAGGCATGCCCATATATGGCCATATACTGATGTCATCAGGGATCTCCATATACAGTATAGGCATAAAAGGGACAAGAACTGACAGAAACAGAGATCTCCATATATGGGCATATCAGTCGGATCGGCGGTGCAACATAGGTGTGAGGGAACCTCTAGTGTCATGATGTTCCCAAAAGGTGTTCCTGAGAGGCGTTCCTAGATCTGGTTCACAAGGTTGGGAAGGACGGACAGACATAACGTACTTACTGTACGTACGTACGTACGGACAGATGGACAGGCAACCCGGAAACATAAAGCCTCCAGCAACGCCGGTCTCCGCAAAGACACATACAATAGATTGAGTCGAGTCAAGTCAAATTGAGCCTGTTCTATGCAATGGAAAGGCCTGTGACCTCAGATACATCTGTCATGTCTGTACAAATGATCTCGAATGCTGCTTTGAGATTTGTGTTGAGGTTCTCACAAAAACACAAACATGAGCAACAGCACAGCTGTGTCTTTGGTGTCTGGATCCAGTTCCCCTACTTAGGGTTTTCGAGCAGATTTCAGCACTCCCTCAGCCTCCTAACACAGACAAAACGCAGACAGATCTGGGTCAAGAATCTGAAAGTTCATCCAGCAGCAAGAGGACTTCTGCATCTAGACAACTACAAGCACAATGTCATCATTATTGTGACACATTGCAACATACATTCCCTTTGAGGGGAGGCATCACCACACCCCAACATGGACTCACTGACCCTCCTTACTCTGGGACAGGGGTTCCCAGACGTTTAAAGTCATACCCAGTGTTGCTAGCAACCAGGTCTATGAAAACAAGACTATAGGCCACATGAGCCCTTTAAACCTACATACAAACAAGCTCACAACGCGTCGCGATGCGACGCGCTGTGAGCTTGTAGATCTGCTATTTTCAAAAGAAAATGTGAAAAAAATTGAATATTTTTAAAACATTTTAACAACACAAATCTTGTATCGAGGTCCCTGGCATAATCCATTTTCAGATGGGGGTCCGCAGACAAATTCATATTAATTTGGGGGTCCTTGACATGAAAATGTTTGGTTTAAACAACATTAGACAGAAAGCTCACACTTTAGAAACAAGCCCCAAAAAAAACGCAACCCGCTACTTCCAATATTTACAAGCAACTTTACAGAAAAAACAACTGCATGTACCCCCTGAGACACTCAACAGGATTGTCTGGGGAGGTAAATCACAGACTCATGGTGTGTTTCCACTAGACTGATCCACGTATCCCCGGGGGAACTATAGTATCCCACTTTGAAAATAGCTGCTCTTGGAGATAATGTAATATGGACACACAAATTACCTCACAGGCCACCAGCTGGCCGATGTATTGTGCACAGTAAATTCATGAGTGTTAACTTATCTGTAAGGGTCCTTAAAGCTGCACTACAGTATGTAACTTTCCTGTTCTATCCCGGTTTTGAACCTGCATCTCTTGAGCAAGAGCTGACATGTTTACCACTGAGCTAATAGAGCCTGCCCGCTTAACCCAGGGGAGAAATATCATTTTGACCTTCAGGTCAAATTGTTTCTAACAAAATTTGTGTCAAACACGTAACAGGATCGTGTCAAAGGTCGTGTCCAACCTAGGACACAGGATCTAAATGTCTCAATAGAAGAGCAGGGAGACCAAATATAACCACCCCCAACTGTATAATTTATATCGTATTATCACCCTCTACCAGACAGATTGGACAAAATAAAAATGTATTCACAAAAAAAAGGTTACATAATACTGCTTTACAGTACGTACCTGCAGTCGGGGGACTTTTGTGCCAGTCCAGACGCGCTATTGGTCAATCCCGCCAGCCAGGCACCACCCCTCCGCTGCAGCTCGGTCAGCCGTTGGTCAGCCAGGACGCTCATCATCAGTTGTCTGTGCTTGTCGATGCTGAGGGGCACGGCCTGCGTGGGGAGGGAGGGAGGGAGGGAGAGTGGGAGGGGTGCAGTGGTTATTTTTGTGTGCATGTACAGTATGTGGGCTATTCCCTCGGTTAAGACCCATTATTGTCATTTCCCATGAGCAGGAATTTAGGCCATTCATATAATTTCCCTCTTGAGACAGGCCTCGCAATGTAGTATTGTGTCCTCTGTCTGTCTCATGCCATTAACCCTATAACCCTAAATGTCATTTATGCCCGTGGTTCTCAAACTATTTCAAGTCAAGGACCCCCAAATTGATATGCATTTCGTCGCAGACCCCCATCTAAAAAGGTTTTGTGCCAGGGACCCCAAGAAGAGAAGATTTATGTAAAAAAACATTTAAAAAATATAGCAGATGTACAAGCTTACAAAGCGGCACGCAGTGACGCGCTGTGAGCTTGTAGATCTGCTATTTCTGAATATCCAACATATAAATGGAAAAAGTGGTTAAAATTATTGTGATTGCTATATTAACTACTTTTGCTAGGGACCCCCTGGAACCCCCCAACAACCCCTAGGGGTCCCCGGACCCCACTTTGAGAACCACCGATTTATGCAGTTTAGGATTTGCTGGGGGGCTTTTGATTGATATCCCCCCTCTGGTCAGTAATTTTTATGGCCAGTGGGGGGATATGTTTTATCACTGCTTCTGGTCAGACTGAATTAAATACGGTACATACTTGTCTGACATATTTGATATTTATTGTATGTTAGATAATATCACAATTTAACTATTTAATAAAACATGTACAGTATGTTAACCACATTTTGGGCATATTTTCAACATAATTTGTAAGAATTTTTATTTTATTTTTCATTTAATTCAAAAATATCCAAAATAGTTGTAGATTGGGTATTTTATTTGTGCTACTTTAGCTCAGTATAATGGCTGCTGTGTAAACTATGGTCCACCAATATCTTCATGCATCCCTAAAATCCATCATTAATTAAGGCATAACAGACTCATATCAGTGACAAAATGTATAGTATTGCTAAGCTTTTCTATAATAATTTTCTTCTCTGTCGGGGGGGGGGGGGCACTCGTATGTCCAACATTTTTACTTTTCACCTTCACTGAAACAAATAAAAAAATAGCAAAAACAGCAGATCTACAGGCTTGCATCGCTTGTAGATCGGCTATTTTTGACACTAGTATGATGAAGTAGGGCATTATGTTATGAAAAAAACATGAAAAGTGAAGTATGGAGAATGGATATACAAGGTTTTTCTGCCCGACAACAACCAATATGTTGTATCAAGGCTAGAGCAATGTCCTTGGAGAATACTTGTTTCCGATTAGCTGGCAGGTGTCTGTTATTATCGTCTATTGGGATAGCTCATTGAATTACCGTTTTAAATCAGCGCTCATTACACGTAGCCATAACGACAGCAATAAACAAACTGTACTGTAGCAGCAGCTGTTTGTTGGAGCAGTGGTTACCAAGACTACACTCAATGTTTATTTGCTGTTTTACCTCAAACATACGCATAAAACAGGACAAACAAAAGGAGTCTTTTTCTTACAGCATGGCACCTTGGGAGCCGAGGCGTCTAAAAGCTCTTCCGTGTGTTGGTGTGCACACTGCCAGTATAGGCCAAGGAAGCAAATCCCTTAATATTTTCCACCACACCCTTACTGGTCCGTTTGGTTCCATTTGTACGGTCTCAGAGTTACAGACCCGGTAAGGGTCCATTTGGTTCCTAACTGTCAATCATTTAGCTGGGGACCCCCTCGAACCCCCTCAAGGACCCCCGGGGATCCCTGGACCCCACGTTGAGAACCACTAGTCGGGCTGGGGCGGCGCCTGTCAAGGGGGAGTGCTGGGCGGGAGGAGTAGGACGTAGGTGCTACGTCCTCTCGGTGGGGGCTCCTCACTGGCAGGTGATCCAGTAGAGTACAAAAACAGTGACAACAGACAGAAAAGTGTGTGGGGAGGAAACAATTGGCATAACGAGTCGACTAAATTGTGGAGGGAAAAGGGTAAAAGAAAGGAGAAAAAAAAGAGAACCACTGGTTTAGAGACTGACTCATGAGTCTAACATTGCTCATGTTAATGCCATCAGGCTAAAGACCACTTTTACCGTTATAGTTTCTGGCATTGGCTCAGAGTCCATGGACTGCAGTGCCTCTCCCAGCAGGGAGAGGGCGCTCTCACAACGCTCTGTCAGACTCTCCAGACTCTGCAGGAGGAAAGCAAGAAAAAGAGGGATTAGTGATTTTTTATTTATTTTATTTTACTATTTTGTAAATATAAAATATTTAAGGGTTCAACTTTATAGAAAGAAGGATCAAGTAAAAATACCGGGTATATCCACATATTAAGTGAAACGTTTTCTAAATTGAAACAGATACAAACTGTTTTGCCTCTAACAACTTGCCGTGTGTGTGTGTGTGTGTGTGTGTGTGTGTGTGTGTGTGTGTGTGTGTGTGCGTGCGTGCGTGCGTGCGTGCGTTGCATGCGCGCATTGCGTTTGTATGCGCGTCCTGTTGTATATAGTGTAAACAATCTTGTGAATGGGTTAATGTACTCCAAGTCCATGGGAGGTAGTGAAACAGCTTGAAATCGGGCCTGTTCCTTTAGAAGTTACTTCCCTCCGGGGAGTGAGTTTATGAGAAAGGTTAAGGGGAGAGCAGAGGGCGGGGAGAACAGTGTTTAGACAAACTCATCAGAGTTGGAAACTGTCTGGGAAACTAGTCCCAAGTTGTCTGCATGACTCCCCTCTGCCTGCCGTGTCTGCATGCCTTCCAGGTTCAACTCCTCCTTAACACATTCATCAACCTCCATCACCTCCCCCCGCCTCACCTACGCCACTCTCCAGCTACTGCTCTCTAATTTGGGCTCTATCTTGTGCGCCACCTAACCCCTTATGCCTTAGAAGTTTTAGGATTTTTTTGGTACTATTTTGAAAAACGTATACAAATATTTTTTCAAATAGCCGATCTACAACCTCACAACGTGTCGATATAGATCGGCTATTTGAACTATTTTAAAATGTTTTTCAAAATAGTAAAAAATGACTAAAAAATTTAGTCGCGGTAGGGTAAGGCAGATAATCTGTAATTTTATAAAACCATTCATTTATAATTCTATTGTATTAGGCGTGTCATTATAGGCAATTTAAAGAAATGTTTTATGGTGAAGATAGACCAATGTAAAAGCTTATAGATACAGTAGATATTTTTTTCAAGACACAATCTTGCATGCTTTGGTATGACGCTGTAGTATGATCACGTAGGGCAACGATTTACAAAAAAACACAAATAGTTAAAATATGGAGATAAGAGGTTTCTGCGTGACAGCAACAACAAAATCACATTAAAAGAACACGCGTCGAAAAAGTAATCGATAGAATAATCGCGTCCCAACTTGTCTGAATGACTCCCCCCTGCCTGGCTGCCAGGTTCAACTCCATAACATCCATCACCACCCCTCCATCATTCACCACCCCTCCCTAACTCACCTCAACCTCCATCCAGCTACTGATCTCCACCTCCCACATTCTACTATCTCTCTATTCCTCCCTGTCTTCTTCCTTTCTGTCTCTCTTTCTCCATGTTGTGTCTTTCTCTCATTTAACCACTTAAACCCTATGTCTTTGCCGTCGGGGCAGAAACCTCTTAACTCCATATTCTACTTTTTTTCCCCTACACCAAATCTCAATGCCTAAAATAGCTGATCTGCAAGCTCACAACGTGTTACGTTGTGACGCGTTGTGATCTTGTGGATCTGCTATCTAATTTTCACCGTAATGTTCGCCTATGACTATGTCATAACATGCCCAAAATAGGGATGATCGGATGCTATAGGCTTCATTAATCACCTACACCCTGTATGAGGGACTAAACTCTCAAGACAGATTTTGCTAACAGCCGAATCTCCTCAGCACCACCGCCCAAGTGTTGTTGTTAGTAGGAGTAAACACAGAAGCACCCGGGAGACTAAGAAAGGGGAGTAGCCCCCAGAGGCAAAAACTAAAGGAATTTCTTTTAACCTACTTTTTTTTAACTGAATGGGTTCCCAGATTGGTCAGTGACAAATAAACCCATCTTGATATTGCGCTCATGAGCTTCAGGCAGCACTATGTTTCAGCCAGTAGGTGTCTACCCGACCAGGGTGTAACCCTGGCATTGTGGTCGGTCAGTTATCCAACATTCTTGGTCCCAAACAACATTCAGAATCTCAAAAAACGACTGGTTTGACATGGAATGTGCTGTGCCCCTTCATGGTCCTCACAGGATGAACCTTACTGATTTTGGTGACCCCGTGGCCTTTCCTCTCTAGCGCCACCTCAGGCCCAAATAGTCAAAAGAGTTGGTTGAATAGCATCAATTAGTTGAGTTGTAACAGGTTCCATCTACAGTACCCACGTGGTTAAGCTTCATCTGAACAATTAAGTTTATAATTGAAAAAAAACAAGGTTATTTGCATTACATTTAAACTGAGTACAGATAAAAACTGAAACTGTAATATCCCACTAGTACCATTACACCTTAACGTCACAGGAACCACAGCCATCCATCTGTTTAGTGCTGACGAAATCTCTATTCACCTCTCTATTTAGTCATTCTCTCGCTCATTAAGTCCTTCTTCCTTACTCCCCTCCCTCCCTCCTCAGACTTTAGTCTTTTATTTCCACATTAAAAAGAATCATAGTGTGTAATTTTAAGAGATTAAAAAAGCCCTGCAGGCTCATGAAAAAAAACACCTCACCTCAACAAACAAACCAATAAAAGAGAGAACAAGTGAAGAACTTGAAAGAATTGCAAACTGACGACAGCACGAAAACCAAACGACTAAACTGGAGTAAAGAGGGACGTTGCCTCTATTTAACTTTCTAATTCTATTCTATTGTTCTGGGAGTCAAAGATAATACTCTCACACTTATTAACTTTTATATATAACTGACACAGGTAAGACTTTATTTGTAGACTTCTCACACCATTCAACCACATCTTTCAGCAGATACTCCCCCTAATTCTGCACATTGCTGGGGGTTTTAAAGAGGGTTAGAGTGTGTGTCTTATATTACCGTATTTTGTACTTTATTTTATTACACTGCTTGTACCTGTATGAGTGAGTGACAAATAAACCCCTCTTGATTCTTGAGAAGGACCTAATTTAGAGACTAACTAGATTTTGACACTGTTTTTGTTTGACAAATGGATCTCAAATTGTAAAGGTATGTCAGGCACAACTTGGATGTGAAGGATGTGACATGGTCCTAACCTGTTAAAAAGGTTCAGAATGTACATTCTATATAAATATGATTGTAGAAGCCATTACAGTACATGTTCAGACACATTCTAACGTTTATGACTTTGTCATTGTGAGTTGCCTTCAAAACAGTGCCTCTAAACATAGGTCTATATAAGAACATCTCTTTCATGTGGTATGACAGCTGTTTCGTCAAACTTAAAGAGATATTTCACTTTCAATCATGTTTGGGGTCATTTAACGTCTACTCTGGCTTTTGTGAGCACCCCAGAAAGTTTTTAAGTTGCTTGATTCAGTATTTAGATATTTGACATTCATTTCATCAGACACGCCCCCTTCCTATACAAACCCATTGTAACTCAATTTTAACTATGTTAGATGAAAACACACGTCCTTGGTTCTAATGACTGATATTGTCCTTCTAATGTGTGAGGGGCCGTGTTTTTTCATAATTATTTTATCATTTATTTGGTAAATTAAAAACAAAAAAATAAAAATAAAATACAAGTAGACGTTAAAATGACCCCAAACATAAGAGTGTAATATAACGGTCACACATAAGCTTCAGAAGCCGTGTCTAAAGCGTGGAGTTCAACGTTGGTGACCTTTGACCGGGAGTCAACCAATAGGAAAGAAGCGCATCGTTGACCCCACTTGACAGCCCATTTTGCTTGTAGCTTTCTTTCAGTGACCCAAACCACTCCAGTCAAACAAGTCAAACAAAACAATACACATCAGAAAAAACTGGTACCAGAGCTAGCTCTGACTGGCACTGCCCACAAGCCACAAGACAACAAGGGAAATTCACACATTTGATACCTTGGCGCGTGTTGGCTACGACACTTCTGACGCAGATGCGTAGCCGTTTACCCACATGCGTCTACAACTGAAAGACATGGCCATCGATTTTCAAAGAGAACCTCTGGCCATAAAACTTACAGTGATTGAAGAGCAAAACGTTGAACTAGTAAATAGTTATAAATACTGAGGCACAGTGGTTGACCATGAGCTCTCATTTGATGCAGGAAAAAAAGAAAGATGTCGTTTGTAAAACGAGCCAACAGCATCTGTTCTCTCTCAGCATACTCAGCTTTTTTTGATGTGGGCTAAACTGGACACCGATGACCCTGATCTGACAGGTCATTTGTGGAGTCAGTCAACAAACAAACAGGTAACAAGAACAGACTGCGCAGGATCACAAAGGCCACCCCTCTGCCGGATCATTAGTGTACAACAAACGCGGACAAAAGACATCTATTGCATACAAGCTGTTGGAAATGTCAAAGCCATTTTGGAATGCTATACGGCCACTCTTGGCCTTTCAACAGTCATTTCTCCCCAGCTCCTTCCATCTGGACGCTGACCCCAGATGGTACCATCTGAAATCCAATGGAAGCAGAGCGCCCTTCATCCCCGCTGTCTTTAATCTGCTGAACATGCACTGGTAGCCATGTTGTTTTCGTCTTGTTTTGATCTGACAATGTTATGATTATTTGAGCTCTTGTTTGTTCAGTGTTTGTGTTATTGTACAGCTGCCGCTTCAACCACATGAACCCCTAGCATCCATATTCTGGGCATGTCATAATAGGCGACAATTTGGCGTAAGATGGAGGCGAACATTCTGTGAAAATGTATAAAGGAGGGGTTTTCAAAGTTTTTCAGGTCAAGGACCCCTTAGCTGAGAGAGAGATGAAACAGGGATCCCCACTACATAATGTATAAAATTGTGTTGTTGCATATTCAACTTTTTCATAGATTTCACAGATAGCTTCATAGACATGTTTGACAACACTATAATCAATGTTAATGTTTAGGGATGTCCGATTTTATCGGCCTCCCGATATTATCGGCCGATATTAGCATAAAAATTGATATCGGGAAAATATCGGTATCGGTTTTTGAAAAAAAAAAAAAAAAGCTTTTTTTTTTTTTTTTTTTTTTGCTTTATAAATAAGTTACAGGAGTTCTTACTGTATATGGTGTGTGTGATATGAAATTTGAGCTTACCCTAATCACAATAATCCCCGCATATATCGGTATCGGTTGATATCGGTATCGGTAATTAAGAGTTGGACAATATCGGTATATCGGTTATCGGTAAAAAAGCCAATATCGGACAACCCTATTAATGTTAATGTGTATTTGTGACATTTAACCAGTTAAACCATCAATACGTGGTAAAACCAAGTACACTCTGTACCTGGTCTGCTCTTTTCCCCCTCTACACCGATCCTATTTGCTGAAAATAGCCCATCTACACAGCGTTGTGAGCTTTAGATGTGCTATTTTCAACTAATGTTCCCCTCAGAATAGGGATGCTAGGCTTCAAGTATTTAATGCAACACAAAAAAGTCCCTATCACACAAAGATTTGGATACCCCCCCTGTAGTAACTCTGAGGATCCCCTAGGGGTCCCGGACCCCCTGTTGAAGACCCCTGGCAAAAAAACTATAAATCAGGCATTGTTTCTCTCACCAGTCGGAAGGCCAGCCAGTCTGAATGAGAGTGGCTGAAGTCTCCGTCCATCTCCGTGGGCAGCTGCTGTTTGTCCACATACTGCTGCAGGACCCCTGTCCCTCGCACCACGTGGACCTGAAGACACCAAGAGGACACAAGAGGACACAAGAGGACACAAGAGGACACAAGGGGACACAAGGGGACACAAGAGAACAAGTGAAATGAGGACAGAGAAAAGAAAGTGAGAAACGAAGACATTCAGCCTCAGATTATGAAAACATCTTCTTTTTTAAACCTACATGTTAACATGGATATCGTTGTTGTCGGGCAGAAACCTCTTATCTCCATATTTTATTTATTTATTTATTTTTTGTAAATTAACGCCCTACTTGATCATACTACAGCGTCACACAAAAGCATCAAAAGTAGCAGATCTGCAAGCTCAAATGATGTTCGACGTCATTGTTTTGCGATGGGGAGAAATACACGGCAACACATAAGGTATTTTTTTTGCCACACTTTAATACTGATCTCCTCACATCAGAACAATAGGATCAACCAAAAAAGACGCGCAGCAAACGTGAGAAAAGTTTTACTTTTCGCTGCTTGTTGTGCAGCCAGAGACAGTGGCAGCCAACCAGAAGTGCCCTGTTGTGTGAAATAGGCATCCATAAGATAATAGGAGCACAGATTATAGTGTGGAAAGTGTGTGAGGTCACCTCTACTCCTTCCAGGTTATGAGTGGGAGCCTCCTGCTGCTCCTCCACCAAGATCAGAGCAGACCCGAGACCACCGTCAACCAACGCCTGGAACACACCAGGTACACACACACACACACACACACACACACACACACACACACACACACACACACGCACAGCAATCACAATCAGGCCTCGAGAGGGTAAAAGCACACAAACATATTCCCACCTGCGAGGAGTAAACAAAAGCAACAAACATTTATCGCATTAGAGCTTTTTTTTTTCTTTTTTAAACAGCTTTTCGGGTGTCTCTCACCTGGAAGCGTTTAAAAGCGGCGAGGCAGAGAGCGGAGGGCGGGGCCTGTCTGCTGTCTATTAGGACGGTCAGACCTCTCTCCTTGGCTGGAGGCCTGGTGGGGGGGAAGGGGGGGGGGGGGGGGATCATGGGAAGCAGACAGACACAGATGCACTAGGATTATTAGCCAGAGGACCAGAAACTGGGCCAAACAACAACTAGACTCAACAGAGGAATTTTAATTTCAAAATGAGATATCGTCGTCATATGGGAAAAAGGTTACATCTGCTTTTCAAGTCTCCATTATTACACTCACAGATAAAACGGATGCAAGTAAACAAATATCTCTTGAAACGTTTGACTAAATGACAACACTCAAACCCCTGAAAGGTTTCTAGGGTTTGTTTAAAGCTGCAGTGTGAAACGTTCTTTTAACCTATCTGTATGGTAGAGTATGTTAATAGTATATCGTCTCTGTCGGGTGGAAACCTCATACTGTATGTCCAAAATTGTTACTTTTCGGGATTCGCTTGGCGCCGCATTTTGAGCTTGTGGATCGGCTACTTTTGATAGTTTTGAGTGACGCTGTTGCGTGATCATGTAGGGCATTAATTTACGGGGGGAAAAAAATAACACAAAAAGTTAGAAAATGGAGATAAGAGGTTTCTGCCCGACAGCAACGATATACATAACGGAGGTGGTCTCTCTACTCTTCCATTGAGACATTTAGACCCTGGTGTAGGGTAGGACCCCTGTTGGTTGACAAGTAGTACTGCATGAAGCTCATAAGCTTATAATATCTCCCCAGGCCTCTTGGTCGAGTGGTACACATTTGGTACACAGAGTAGGACATACAAGTTATGGATTGCAGTTTTTAATCTAGCTTGGGTGTGTCATGGTAGGAGAAAACCAAGAACAGTGACTTCTAAAGACGTGTCAAATCATGTTAAATTTAGAAAGCATTTTAGAAAGTGGTTCAAACGAAACAGGTTTGACACAAATTGCTTAATGGACCAAGATGAGAACAGAACAGAGAGCAGAGAATAAGCTTAATTTTGTTTGTCTTTTCTTCTCTCTTTGCTCATTCAGTTAATGAAACAAATATGGAAAAAAAGATTAGATGTACAGTTTACACAATTGTCAACGAGCCTAGCATGGATACTGTACAGTAATTTTGACCGTGACCTTGATTGTGACATTTGAATTTTTGGACCCAAAGAGGTTAATCACCTCTGTTCAAATAAAGTGTTTCTTTACCATCAATTCGGAGTGCGGAATCTAAATGGCCTAGCACCCACTGTCGATGTGCATGTAATTAGCTATGCTTTGAAGTCTACTGATCATTCCCACTAAGTTTCATGAAAATCCGCCCATCCATTCTCAAGTTATGTTGTTCACAGACAGACACACGCTGCACACACACAGGACAGGAGTGATTACAATCCCCTCCCCTGCCATGCATGGCACGCGGGCAGAGCACAGATGATGCTCACCGGGTGATGGTGTGGTAGCAGACAAGCACCCGGGCCAGCTCATCCTCACAGTAACCCTCTTCAGGAAGATGTGCGTCTGTGACAACCAGCGCCCGTCCCAGCCTGTCCACCGTACCTGGAGGAGGACAAGGGACAGACACAGGTATATTGGATGCAGCTTAAATAATTTCGCTGCCAGGTGGAAACCTTGTACAGTATGTCCAAAAAACTTTGTATTCATTTTTTATATCATTTTAAAAACATTGTAAACTAGTGTAAATAGCTGATCTACAAGCTCATATTTTTCCTGTATTGTACCAATATCAATATTGGTCATAAATATGATTTGTGTCTACATCTCTTAGCTGTATGTTGGACATACAAAATAGAAGAGAGATAGAACTGTAAAGAAGGGTGAATTAATACGCTTCAATAATAGAAACTCAACAAATGTTAGAGCATGTGCATTTAGAGGAGTGGGAGCTAGAGATATAGACAGTAAGCTGAATACATGGATCAAATGTTCATGCATTAGGGTTACATTCATTCTCAATCTCTGGTTGCACAACTCCAGACTTCAAAACGCCCCTCTCAAAACTTCACTTGCCGCCCAGCCAAAATGTAATTTCTGGCATCGCCACTGCTTCCGATACTCAATTAGTAACGTCTGAAATCGGAGCATGTCGAGTGAAGGAGTGACAGGGAGAAAGACAGTGGAATGAAAATGACAGAAAACAAGAAGAGAGTTGAACAAAGACAGCAATAATGGGGAAATCATTCTTGACAACGATGTGTTTTGTTTGGGAGAAAATAACATGTACTGTACCACTTCTGCTGACACCCAGCAAATAAAAAAGTGTTCAGGAAAGCTACTTTAACCATTTAAACCCCATATGGTTGAGCGGAGTCACTCAGGGCTCCATACTAGTGTCTTTTATGTTTTCTATTATTGTGGGGATAGCTTTCGCTGAAAATAGTCGATCGACAAGCTCACAACGTGTTGCGTTGTGAGCTTGTCTGCACAAGCCTTCCCCACAATACAGATGCTGGGGTTTAAGTGGTTAAAGGCATAACTTTGCCCTATGTTTACATAACAAAAGAATAAAATATATTGTTTACCAATCATTTCCATCTATACCAGCAGTTATCACCGACTGGAGTTGTGTGGTGGTGTTTACCTCTGTTTGTTTTGTTAGACTGGGATGTTTTTGGGCAACAAAACAAAACAAACAAAATACAGCGAGAGGGCGGCGTGTTTCTGCATGTAAACACCACCACACTACTCCAGTGGCTGATAACTGCTGGTATAGTGGGAAATGATGGGTACGAAATGTATATTTTGTTTTGTTGAGTAAATACAGGGCAAAGTTACATACTATGTAATTTGTGTAACTATGTATGCCTTTAACGACACAAACACAGGAAACTGACCTGTCAACTGGAGCTTCCCTGATTGGAGAAGTGCCGTTTCAACTTCCCTTAGCAGTGGGGGCTCTTTGGACGAAAGGCCGTTTGATTGGTCGGGACACGTCTCCGACTCCGCCTCACCCGCAGAGGCGTTTGATAGGGATTGGCTAGTCGAGTCAGGTAAACATTCTGGCTTGGTGTCTGTGGATAGATGCAGAAATACAAATGAGAATACAATACACATGGGCATTTAGGGGTTGCAATAGTTAATCAAACTAATCATTTTAATAGATGACAATAAAAAAATCTTAATGAAGATTGAATCTTAATAAATTATTTAATGATCAATTTTCAAAACCAACCAAAAATAGCAGATCTACAAGCTCACAACGCGTTGCGATCCGACATCTTGTGAGCTTGTAAATCTGTAATTTTTGGGGTATTATTGTGTGACACAGTTAGGGCTTAAAATAGGGCTTAAAAGCACCCTGGGCAAGACCTGGGATGTTGGTTGTCTAGGAAGTTGACAACCGGAAATGGTTGAATTTGGCGGAAGTACCGGCCAAGGAAATTACGTTGATGCTTTACAAATCTGTTAACATTTTCCATGAATGAAACGAGTGTTGTGATTGGTCAAAAAATAGCTTAAAAGTGGTTAGTCAAACTAATCGATATAGAAGATTACAACAAATATTATAATAATAAAAAGCACATCCCAATTATTCAACTATTCAAAAAAGCGAACAAAATAATGATCGCTAAGAAGATAAACGAAAACACAATTACACATGACAAAAAATCACAACAAGATATTTTTGTATGAAGGCAGTACTATTGGGTGTTATATGAACTCTGTATAATCGAACCTGAAGGCTGACTGTCCTCTGCTCCCTCGTTAGACGTAGCGTTCCCTTCGCTGTTGGACCCGCCTGCTGATGTGTGCTGCTGTGTGCATTCTGATTGGTCGTCCTCTGTGATTGGCAGCGTTGCGGCCGAGGAGCGAGTGGAACTCGGCTGAGCAGCTTTGGCCTGTGGTTTGGAAGCTTTCTGGTTGCCACGGCCACCAGACCTGGCCCTCCCTTTGGCTCCCCTCCCCTTCCTCTTCCTCCTGCAACACACACCAGGTGTGGTGGTGACCATTAGAGAAGCATCACCTTAATATGTACTGACGTCCCGTCCAAATAAACACATAAAGTAAAAGTATGAGTGAAGTCATGTGTGCAGGGCCCTAGAGTTACTTCCTGTCAGCTACAGGATGGCAGGAAGTGCCGTTCACTTCCATTACATGGGGAAGAAGGAGGTCCCGTTGCGTTGTGTTGACGGAGCTGAAGTGTGTGAAGTCTGATGCATGGGGTTCAACATGGGTGAACCATGACACGGCAGTGGCCGGCACCAACCAAAGGGACAGATGTGTCCTGCGTTGACCCATCTTGGCACCCATCTGCTTGTAGATGAATGGCCTGAATACTTTACACAGTGTACTGATAGAATACCCCCCCCCCCACTTGAGTTTAACCCATTAAGACCTGAGGCAGATTCTACATTTAATGTCTTCTAAATCCTCAGTTTTCTGAAAAACCTGTTGCTGTGGTGCTCAAAACGTTTTCATGTCAAGGACCCCTAAAAGGATGTATTATGTATTTGACCGCCGACCCCCATCTCAAAATAGTTTCTTCCAGGGACCCCCAGAAGCAAAGATTTTAGTAAAAATACTTTTTTTTGGCAGATCTACAAGCTCGTAGTGCGGCACAAAGCTTGTTTACCTGCTTTTTGTGAATAGCCAAAGCATAAAATAATTATTTTTAGCTCAAATCTAAAATGACACTGAGAAGCAGTTTAAACTGTTTTAATTAGTCCTAGTTTCACATCCTATATGCATACAGTATGTAGGATACAAAAAAACAAAACACCTCTGTGCTTTGTCACAAATTGCACCCTTCAACCATACTATGAATGTGTCATCATTCATATGTATTGATGTAATTCATATCTTAATTCTATTCATAACAACGTAATGCAATGCTGTCATGTTTGTCAAGGTGCGCTCTCACAATGTTTTCGTATTGCTGAGCCCATGCATAATGTTTTTTTTTATATTCCACGTGTATGTTTTGGTGTTGGGTACACTGCGTGCATTCCTCTATTCTAAAAATAGTGCTAGTCAAACAAACTACACATCCGGAAAACCGGCACTTTGTTGGCATTGCCCACAGCCCCAGAAGATATTATGGAAAACGGTGGGAAACGGACGCATCTGACGGGTTTTGATGCCAGTACAAAAGTACTGGCATCAAAATATACTTAAAATACAAAAAGAAAAAGTGCTTGTTATGCATAATGTTTCACTTCATGATTTTTTTCCTAAGTTTTAAAAGTTTGCCAAAATCTTTCAAAAACAGCCCATCTACAAGCTCACAACGCGTCGTAATGCGACAAGTGAGCTTGTAGATCTGCTATTTTCAAAAAGAAAAAGTATAACATAGGGCTTAATTGGTTTATGTGTTTTGCATCTAAATCTACAAAGTAACTTGTAACTAAAGTTTTCAAATAATTGTAGCTGAGTAAAAAGTACAATATTTGCCTTTGAGATAACCTAATAGAAAACGTTTAAAGTGTTGAAAAATGGACCTGCTCAAGTAAGAGTACCTCAAAATCGAACAGTACTAGAGTAAATGTACTTAGTTACTTTCCACCACTGGCCCTAACAAGCCCACAGACTTCTGCTTTGATTTAGTAGTGCATACATTTTTCCTCACCATTTCCCAGAAATGTTAACAAGCCAACTTTCTGTCACCTCTGATTCTGTCCGTGATGGCTTATTTAATGTTCCAATATAGTGTATAACACTGTGCAGATGTTGCATTGAGATGACTGCACGACTATAAAAAGTGATTTGATCAAAGGTAACAAAATACTAACTGGCTATAGCCAAGGCTATTGGTAATTTCTCTGGGCTGTTTAGCATTTTGCGGTTTGTCAAATTTATAGCACAATAATGTGCACTTTTGGGAAACATTATTGTCTGAAATTTTGTGCAGCCCAATGTATGCATTTTAGCCGCATGCAGCTGAAGAAACAGGCAGCATAATTGTTAGCCGCATGTGTAAACAAGTGGAAGAAATGCACTCAATCAAGACCATAATGCACGGCCATATGTTGTGCATCATGCCCATTTGTTAGACCTACAGTAAATAGAAAGGAAGAAATTACATTCGTTTCAGATTCGTCTTTTTTTCAGTTACAGTGCTTTGCTATCTTCTTCTGAGTGAGCGCATGTGATTAATGTGCAACGCAGATCAATTTTGCATAGCAGCGTTACACCACATTCCATACAAAACTGCAGAATGGATGTGTGTGTGTGTGTGTTGTGAGATTCACAGTACCTCGGTGCTCTGTGTCCTGCTGTTTTGACCTCCTTTCCTTTCGGACCAACTCGATCTTCTGTCTTTCCTTCAGCCCTTTCCTTTATCAAGGTGTCTTTTGAGTCAGAACCAGCACCTGGTCCAGAAAGTTCTGTGGAGTCACCTGCCTCCCCTTCACTACCGCACTGAGATTCCTTTGTGGTAGATCCAGTAACCGAGGGGACGTCGGTATTCCCTCCGCTTCCCGGAACTCCGACAAACGCCCCCCCGGCTTTTAGTCCACATTCTGGCTCGTCTAAAGTGGGCGTAGTGGCATCGCTGTCTCCATTCAGTGGTTTATCGGCTTCCTCGAACACAGAGTCCGACTGAGAGCTGTGATCTGATTGGCCCTCCACACGCGCCTTGAGACCGCTCAAATCGCGGGCCTCGCTCGCCACCAGACTGTCAGTGCTTCCAGAATCCTTGCTTCCGTGGCTGTCCCTGCATGGCAGCGTGGGGGCGTTGCCGTCCCTCTCCCTGCCCACCCCGGGTCTCCTCTCCTTGAAGGGACCTTCAAAATAAAGGCACCCTCTTCCCAGGCCTTCTGGGGCTCCGCCTGTTCTATTTCCCTCATCAGAGTCGTGGAGAGACGAGGAACACGACCTGCTCGCTCTGCCCGAGGCCGCGAACCTCGGCGAGGGCCCGGAGGGCGCCGGATCGGTCCTGGGGGTCCCTGCGTCTCTCTTGCTGCCCAGGACCGCGCGACACCCGACCGTGCCGTCTAGCCTCCCGTACCCCCAGGCTTTCCCCCTGCGCAGCTTGATGGCTTTGCTCCGTCGGCACAGCGGCAGCGTCTTGGTCTTACAGATCCCGTGCATCTCCAGGTACCTCTGCCGGGGGTCGGCCCCTCCGTCGGGGCCTCCCCTGGGCTCCAGGAGCTCCACGTAGTCCCCGTCCGTCTGGCACGTCCTCCCCATGCGCCCCAGGCCGTCCTCGCTCCGCCTCCGCCGCGGCACGGCGGGCTCCGAGTCCACGCCGTCCGGCGGCAAGTTCTCCTCGTCCTCCTCCTCGTCCCAGGACCAGGAGTCCATTTCCCCGGAGGAGGAGCCGCCCCAGCCCACCCCCAGGCTGCTGCCCCCCTCGCTGGGAAGGCGGCCGGGCAGCATCCCCTCGTGGGCGGACATCAGCTCGTCCGCGGGGTCGTGGACGAACTTAGGGTAGACCACCTCCTTCCAGGGGAGGCGGGCGATCCCGTCGCACGTGCTGACCAGGCAGGTGTCCAGACCACCTCCGACTGGTGAAGATGACAGGGAAGATGACAAAAGAAAGGTGTCAGGAATAGAGAATAGTCGGAGAGAATACATTTAGCATCATACTAGAAATCGATTTTATATCCATATCGTGATATGAGACTGGATATCATCTGGGAGAAGTGTTGTGATATGTCTTTATCTGGTATTAATCAATTAATTAATCAATTAATTAATTAATTAAGTCTGAAATTTTAAGCAGCATTTTACACTTCAACATTGAAAAAAAATTCAGGTCTAAAGTGGGAGACCTGCTATTTTCAATATTAAAAAAATGTCACAATCACAATACGATATTATTGTCACAAAATCGATATCAATGTATTGGTCAAAAATATTGCGACAGCCGATTTTGTTTTTCATATCATACTAAATGTATATTTTGCCTACAAGGCTGAATAAAAGCGTGAACATGAGAAAGAAAAGGGAGTATACTACTCGGATTAAAGAAGGTGAAAACCCTTCCTCACCCTCTCTTTTGTGACCCCGTTCCTTGTTGACGCTGTGCAGCCACTCGGTGGTGAACACCAACGGGTGCTGTGACTCGGGCACCAGGATTTCCTGGACGGTGCGCCCCCCCGGGGCCAGACACTTCAGGGCCAGCCGGGGACAGCGAGTAGAGAAGGGCACCACCTGCAGGTAGAAGTCGGTGGTGCGCAGGAGCCTCCAGTCCAGGGTGGAGAGCTGCACCACCACTTTCTCTCCCAGACACAAGGGCCAGCCGGAGTGGAGGAACAAGCAGCCCAGATACTGAGACTGAGACAGAGAGAGAGAGACAGAGTTAATTTTTCTTTTTGTCAAATTATATACATTCCCTTTGCCCTGCTGCTGCTGTACCCAAATGCTTTCAAATGGTTACTAAATGCTATAATATGCACTTTAAAGGCCAAGACCACTTTGGTAGAGGTTTAAGTTGTGTAGTTACCTTGCCATGATGTAACTCCAAAGGTGGACAAGAAATCTAAAATAATTGCTCCATTGATTAGAAATTGAGAATTCAAAATATGCTCCTCATTGACATGGTGAAAAGTCACTCTTTTTGCACGTAACGGAACGCAAACAAAGTTGATTCAGATGTAGAACCTCACCAAATCAAGTACTGTTTGTTTTTTTAATCAGTACTGATTTATACTTTGCTGTACAACAGTGTTGCATGGAAAGTGTTGCTATTTATTGCTGTGCCACCCCCGCGTACAATGGAGTATAAATTACGCTTATAGGCCTAGGCTATTTTGAGACTTTTCGTCTATAATGACATGCCCAAAATAGGGACACCAGGGTTATTTAATAGGGCTTGACACACATTTTCTTTTAGAAGCCTATAATACTCCCAACAACCCCCACTAGTTAAAGTTAATTTGTGAGACACAGATGTCATCATAGCTTAGGCAGGCCACACACACACACACAGACACACACACACACACACACACACACACACACACACACACACACACACACACACACACACACACACACACACACACACACACACACACACACACACACACACACACACACACACACACACACACACAGCCTCTGTTCATTCATCCTCGCGTTTTCCCAAATCATCCCAATTTCACCAGTTAGCATATTTGTTCACTGTTGACAGAGCCACTCTCTCAGCTGAAGAGGTATTCATTCATTCATTCATTCAGCAGGTGAAGGGAGGAACAGAGGGACAACCAGTCACACAACTGGGAGACGGAGATGAATCATTAGCGTGTTAACTAATTACACCGATGTGAAGTTCAGACAGTAGCTAGCCCCTATGGGTACTGTAGCTGCTAAACTGGCATCTAAATCAGGTGTCTTCAATGTTTTTCAGACCAAGAACCCCTTAGATGAGAGAGAGATGAAGAGAGGACCAGTACATATTGTATACAATTGTGTTGCAGATTAAACTTTTTCATAGATTTCATAGATAGCTTCATATACTGTATTTTCAGACATTTAACCACTTAAACCGTCAATACTTAGTAAACTTGACCTTTGGCTGTGTACTTGGTCTGCTCTTTTTCCTCCTCTACACCAAACCTCTTGGCCAAAAATAGCTTAGTTTTGCCAGACCCAGAGGGTCGGCCTACAGTACATGAGGTTTGTCGGTCTGTCCCTCTTTCCCTCTTTTCTGTCCCTCTTTTCCTCTTTTCCTCTTTTCCTCTGCACACACGTCATGCGAAGTCCGGCCATTCAGATTTCAACCACTAGGGGTCTGGCAGTACCAGGTCTCCTGGTTCTAGTTGGCTTAAGTTCTCTTCAGAAAAGGGATGCTAGGGTTCAAGTGGTTAATGTAAAAAAGAAAGTTCCTATCACAAAGGAAATTGGCGGACTCCCTGTAGTAACTCTGAGGACCCCATAGGGGTCCCGCACCCACTGTTGAAGACCCCTGATCTAAATTCAACATGTAAGTAGCCATGGGATTCAATGGTTCCCGAGCCATGTGGCCCATAGGGCAGGAGTCTATCTCCTGTTTCTGTAGCGTGAGGCGGCTTGATGTACAAGTGCACCCCCTGGACAAGACGCTAGTCACAGGGACTTACCCCCAATCCATCCCTTGATGCTGAGTACCAAGCAGGGAGGCATGGGGTCCCATTTTCATAGTCTTTGGTGTGACCCTACTGAGGAATCGAAACCCCAACCTCCCAATCTCAGGGCGGACACTCTAAACACAAGGCCACTGAGCTGGTCAAAAATTGACACGTAACAAAATATTTAAATGTACCACTTTAGTCCTATATGTCCTATATAGTCCTACAGTATATATATATATAATATTAAATAGCCAGTCTACAAGCGTTCAAGCCTGTAGATCTTATCTCTTTCTGTCTCTCCTCTGTCTCTCCCTCTCTCTCTCTCTCTCTTCTTTCCCCCGACACGGTCGAGGCAAGAGGCCGCCACCCTAGAGCCTAGGGTCTGCCTGACGTTTCTTCCAGTTAAAGGAGGAGTTCACCCAAAAAATGACTTATTTTCTATCAATTACACACCCCATGAAGCCTTGATTTCAGGGATTTATTTTTGTTTTTGTGGCATTCCTAAGACAATAATTTGATGACCGTGTGTATTTCCGGTAGGAGACACAAATAATCTACTTTGTGTCTCCTACCGGATACATTAGCCGGTAGGAGACGGGAATCAAATTATTAGCTTAGGAATGCGACAAAAACTAAAAAGAATCCATGGATTCAAGGCTTCATAGGGTGTGCAATTGATAGAAAGTAAGTAATTTTTTGGGTGAACTCCTCCTTTAAGAGGGAGTTTTTCGTTGCCACTGTCGCAAAATTGCTTGCTCAGGGTGGGATGTCGGGTCTCTTCTCTACATGTAAAGTGTCTTGAGACAACTTGTTGTGATTTGACACTTTAATAAAATTGAATTGAATTGAATTGAATCTGGTATTTGTAATTTTTTTTGACATTTTGACATGTTTTGACAATCTTCAAAGAAAGTCACCTACAATGACATGCACAAAATAGGGACACCAAGTTGAAAGTTGCTAAGCACTTATATGAATTGTTTGAACTGTTTCCCACAGGCAATGCAGAGCAATTTACACATAACAGTCAGCTAGACTCTCTCTAACAGTAATAAAACACTTCAGTGGTAGACAAACCCACAGACTCACGTGGGTGTGCCTGCCTGCCTGCCTGCCACACAAATGGAAATAAAGTCAGACATATGACTCACACACAGTGAGTTATACAATGTTTCTTTCTTTCTTTCTGTCAGTGTCAAACTGCTTAGCTAGCATGACAGAGCGCGAGGACAGCGGATAAACCACAGAATAGCCATGAGTGAGTCACATGGAAACGTGTAGAAAGTCGACCCGTCAGAGCGGCCGGCCACCGTGAAAACAAACTCCCTGGCTTACGGACAACACAACTCAACACGGTCCCCTTCACAGCGCTCTGCTATAACGCTATGTGAATACTGGTCGCCTGAACAACACATCCATACACACAGTACAGCGAAGGGTTCAGAGCGCCATAAAATAACTGTTAAATCCAGTTAGGAGGTATAGAACCGAGGGGCCAGTTTAGCAGGTCTGTGCCAGATTGGCCAAGAGGTTTAAAATAGTGAAAATAGCCGGTCTACAAGCTCGTAATGCCTCGCTTTGTGACGCTTTGTGTGTAAGCTGGTATAGATCAGCTATTTTCCCTATTCGTCACACATGCAACAGAATATAGGGCTTTAGTGGTTAACTGACCTATATACAAAACAAACAAACAAACAAACAAACAAACAAAAAGAACATTGATCCATAAGCTACACCCACCTTAAGCAGTCCTGACTCCTGCATCAAACCAGCAACATTCTCCCTGTCTGCCTGGGTGGAAAGACGACTAAAATACTCATACTCTACGCCACCATTGCTGCTGCTGTGTCTCAGCTGTTCCCATGCAGCCACATAAAAATCACTGGCTGATGCGGAGGGGCCTCTCCACTCCTCTCCCCTCCACGTCTCAAACACCCCCCCCCCGTGCCCTCCAGACTCACGAGACATGATCAGATTATATTCCTGGCTCAGCCTCCTTTTTCATCACTCCCTGCTCTCTCTTTCTCCCTTTCTTTCTCTCTCTCTCTCTCTCTCTCTCGCTTTGCTGTTTCAATGTCTTCCCCTCATTAGCCCCTAATCGCCCACTTTCTCTGCCTGTTCTTATTTTTCGTGGTTGTTGAGTTCCAGGGAAGGGGGGGTTTGTCTGATTTTGTCTGATGTCTGCACAGTAGAATCCACAGTGTTGATTTATCTCAGAGTTCAAAAACTAAATGGACCCATAAAGGATTTTTTCAGTGTCTGTGAAGCTATAGTGTATAGTCATACTCAGCCTTTTTAATGTAAAGACACCCCAGTTTTATATGCATTAGGCCACACTCTCACATTTGATACAATTTCCATCTCATGAGACCCCAATCAACGCTATGAAATCCTCAGTGTTAATTTAACTCTAAGCGTGTACAAATTGGTCACCCACAAAGGTCCATTTGGTTTTTCACTATCAATCATTTAGCTGGGGGCCCCCTCAAAGGACCCATGGGGGTCCCCAAACCCCATGTTGAGAACCAGTGAGGTTGCAGTCGAGACTGCAATGCATTGTGTGATGTTTTGACATCGTCGGTGCTCGTCTTTGTATCGCGTCGGTCGTACACACTCACACTATAACTGCCCCCCCCACTCACACACCCACGCCCCCCCTGTCTGTCTTTCAATGTCCCCCAGTGTTCCTCCTTCACCCACCCCACCTCCATTTCTCAACCATTTCTCAATTGGTCCACTATAGTCTGGAACTTGAGGCCTCTCTTCTTTTTCTGACACACGTGCGCGCACGCACGCACGCACGCACGCACACACACACACACACACACACACACACACACACACACACACACACACACACACACACACACACACACACACACACACACACACACACACACACACACACTGAATGAAAGCCACGATCACTCTCCCACGCCCACCCCTTGTCTCTCTCTCAATTTCTTTCTCTCCCTCTCTCTCTTTCTTTCTCCTCCTCTTCCCAACGCCCGCCCGCTACCTCTCTCTCTCTTGTTACTCCTCCTCCTCTCCCCGCTCCTTCTCTTTCTCTCTTTCTCTCTGTCTCTCTGTCTCTCTGTCTCTCTGTCTCTATGTCTCTCTGTCTCTCTCCCTCTCTCTCTGCACAGCAGTCACACAGACACATATGGAAAGAATTATTGTCATGACTCACACTCTCAACTCTCGTTCCACAGCAGCCTCACTCAGCGACAATGAAACACAGTTTGCCCCGATGCAATGTCTCTGGTGTGCAGTGGTGGAAAAATTTCTCACATTTTTTTAATTTAAAGTAAGTATGTAAGTAAAAGTATCAACACTGCAATGTAGAAATATACTATGTTACAAGTAGAAGTCCGAAATTCATAATTTACTTGCGTAAAAGTACAAAAGTGTTGGTAACAAAATGTACTTAAAGTACCAAAAGTAGGAAGCACTCATTAGGCAGAAAGTCTGAGAGAAATCTTTTGAAAATAGCCAATCTACAAGCACACAATGTGTCACATTGTGAGCTTGTTGATCTGCTACTTTCAAATAGACAAAATATAGGGTTGAAGTGGTGCGTGCGTGTGCGTGCGTGCGTGTGTGCGTGCGTGTGAAATGAAATAAACAATATGAGAAGCTGGATGGAAGTGATAGTGTGATAAAGAACGGGTGTTGCATCCATATGTCTGAGATGCTTGCATATTTGTGTGCACATGCAGGGCATTCATCTGTGTGCAGTGTGTCTGTGCATGTGCATTCATACATTGAATAATATGGAGGAGAATGTTGACGTGAATGACACACCGACCTTGTGCTAGAGTGGTGCACCTTTGTGTAAGTGTGTGTGTGTGTGTGTGTGTGTGTGTGTGTGTGTGTGTGTGTGTGTGTGTGTGCGTGCGTGCGTGCGTGCGTGCGTGCGTGCGTGCGTGCGTGCGTGCGTGCGTGCGTGCGTGCGTGCGTGGGTGTGTGTCAGAGACAGCAAAGTGTGATGAAGAGGCACACAAAGTAAGCAGCCTGTGTATTGTTTGCATCGTATTATGAAACACTTAAACCCTATGTCGTCTCTGTCGGCTGGATATATATGTCCAAAACTGTTCCTTTTCAGGATTCAAATTCAAAACTAGCAAAAGCAGCAGATCGACAAACTCAAAACGTGTCGCTAGGAAGACTAGAGGCTCATTCGTGCGTCTCTAATGGGGATCCTTTAATAAACATGAACTGTAAGCAACGTATTTGTGCTCATAATTAATTCCATGCGTATTACTATACAGTATACTTCAAACACTTTTCCTCAACAGCTGCAGCCATACTATGTCATGTTTTTGATTGATTTCTTGAATACTTACCGAGGCAGAAATGTAAACAGCACGTGGTACAGTAAGATCTGCTATTAAAAATAGCAGATCTACAAGCTCATAGTGCGGCACGAGTGCTGCACTATGAGCTTGTAGATCTGCTTTTTTTTCGATTAGTCGACAAAGTCCTGTGATTATTAGCCACTTGAACCCCATATGGTTGACCGGAGTCCCTCAGGGCTCTATACTAGTCTATACTGTCTTTTCTGTTTTCTATAGTGGGGAAAACTGAAAATAACCGATCGACAAGCTGATTGGCTATTTTCAGCGAAAGCTTTGCCCACAAAACAGATGCTGTGGGTTTAAGTGGTTAGTCGGCTAAGAATTCATTTAGGCGAGGGCAGCCCTAAAGCAAACTGGGATCTGGTGTGTTTTTCAAAGACATTACACCAGGACATGTGCAGTATGTTGCTAGACTCCTGTCTAGCATTAGCTGTAGTCAGTGTCAAAACTGTGACCTTTTAACTACAAGGCGGTCTCTCTAAGCAATGGGCCACCCACTTGGCTATGCCACAATCCATATTTTCATGATTTATTACTGTCATTACACAATAAATTATTCAATGTTAATTTGACTCTGAGAGTGTACAAATGTAAACAAAGGGACCCATAAGAGTCCATTAGGATACATTTTGTACACTCTCTGAGTTACAAATGGATAAATTAACAGCGAGGATTTTACTGTGTAAGGTACCGCGAAACAATGGTTGTTTGTACATCTCTGCGCCAATGTCACCAAGTCAAAACTTTAGGTTGCATGCGTAAACCCTGTTCTCTGAGTTGCATGACTGAAGCCATGTAATCATTCATTTGAAACCATGTCAAACCTTTTCCTATATTTTGGCCTTCCATCCACATTAAAGACCTGGTGGAATGGCTATTTCGCTCATTTTATTTTGAAGTTTCAGTCTCAAACAGTGCTTCAACCAATCAGAAGGTCCCCAGAAGTATGTTTGTTACTATGTTGCTTATTTCTAAGCTAAATGTTTTCAGATACATATTTTAGTGTGCTGATTAAGTTTAAAATGAGTAATACACCATCTGGACGTCATCTTGACTGAGATTAAAAATGGAGTAGCTATGTAATTAAAATCAGGTGTGCTTGGAGGAACATGCAGAATAGGAATCACATCAAGATTCATATATTCATAAGGGTCTGGCTA
>NC_139956.1:27425663-27490663 GCF_963454915.1 Gymnoscopelus microlampas | reverse complement strand
CTCACCCCGCATTGTGAGCTTGTAGATGAGCTATGTTGGGTGTGTGTCACATCATTTGGTTGATTGAGGTCCTTGACATGAGAACCACTGATTTAAACAACATTAGGAGGCAAGCACAAATAAGCAACTACGCTTTAGAAACAAGCCAAAAATATATATAAATGCAACCTGCAACTAACAATATTTACAAGCGACTTTACCGAAAAACAAGCCTGAATATAATAGGCAGACCTGGCAACACTGCCCCCGTGCTAAATCCTGTCGGGATGCAGTTGAAAGCATGTTTTAGTTCAAATGTTGTTGGTATTGTATGTGTGTGCGTGTGCGTACGTGTGCGTGCGTGTGTGTGGCCCTGGAAGAATGCAGACCTGGCGTTGAATTGTATTTGAAAATACATGTTCTGTTTAGTTGTTTCATGCTTCATGCTTAGATGCCACATGGCCATGTGAGAGTAGTGATGCGGCTGGAGTGTGTGGTTGGTTGAATTGTGTGTAGTGTTTTGACAGAGTCAGCCCTGTTTTCTAAATTGTGCAATAAAGCAATCTCTACAAAACATACAGTACTCTACAGCAGTGGTTCTCAACCTTTTCTGGATCAGGAGCCACTTGAAAATCTCGAAAGGGTTCGCGGCCCACCCATCTGACCACTTAATACAGTAAGCGGTCAGATTGGTGGACCGCGTGCATTTTCAGAGCATGCTGATTTTAACGATCAATCAATCAATTGTGTTCCAGCTTGGATCAAAGGAACTAACGTGGTACACTTTAAGTTCTAAGCTATCGTTATCACAATTAAAACTACATTTTCACGTCCGTCCGTCCGTCCGTCCGTCCGTCCGGCGGGCGGATGGACGGACCTCGGACATCACACTCATGTCACCATGACTCAGCCATAACTATGTAAGGAGTTCCCAATGCAGCTACGCCCAAATATGGCGTGTGTTGTCTAACCTCAATGTGTCGTCATGGCATCAGGTGCAAACAAATCACTCACATCCCCGTATATGGCCCCAAAAGGGGGCATGCCCATGTATACCACTTTTTTTTACATTAATGTTATAATATCAATAAGATCTTAGTGTTTTGCCAATTATTTTGGGGCCCACTTTCAACATCCTCAAGGCCCAAACAGTGGGCACCGTTCCACAGGTTGAGAATCACAGCTCTGCTATACAGATTGGGGAAAATTGTCTTTTATCAATTCACAAATGGATTCCCGGATTGCAGCTTTAACTCGTCTCGAGTGTCCAAATGTTCGCTGAGAATTATTTGCAAACACTTATTTGACCCCGGGGGACTGGAAGAGGGAGTGAAAATGGAAAAGTAGGGACTGGGGGGAAGAGAAAGACTAACAAACTGTACAGTAGTAAGATGATGGAAAATATATTTTTTTCTTCTTAAAAGTGGGATTTGATGTGAGGTATTTCAAAATGGAAAGCTGGGGAGGAAACATTGGTGTGTAATATAGACTACTCAGAAAGTACATGAGGTTGAATCGTGCCTTCTCATATGGGGTGACTTAGGGTCAGTGGCATAATTGATTGCAATAGCTCTGGATCAGACTCCAGCCGTGTTGCCAGATCTTGCGAGAGAAATAAGCAACCAGGTCTACGAAAACAAGTCCAGAAGAAGCGACTACGCCGCATGAGCACTTTAAACCTATACACATCGGCTATTTGAAAATAGATCTGCTATTTTTTTTTTACTTGGGAGAAAAAGTGGAAAATTTGAAATATTTTTGAAACATTTTAGCAACACAAATCTTGTATGGGGGTCCTGGCACAAAATGTTTTCAGATGGGGATATGCGGTTTACATGTTGGGGTCCTTGACATGGAAAAGTTTGAGAACCACTGGTTTAAACAACATTTAGAAAGTTTCTAAATGTTGTTTAAACCACTAGTTCCGAATAGGAAGCAAGCCCAAATAAGCAACTATGGTACACTTTAGAAACTAGCCCAAAAAAACGCAACCCGCAACTACCAATATTTACCAGCGACTTTAACAGAAAAACAAGCCCAAAGTCGCTTATAATAAGCAGACATGGCAACACTGGCAGAGGCAGAGGAGCTGTTAAGACCCTATGGTCCTCTGGCTGCTCCTGTTGGCTGCCCAAACCAAGCTGCCTTTTTTTCCCCCTCAACCGCGGTAGCGTGAGCTTCAGGTTCACATGGCTTTATTTTTCCATAGTAACTGGGGGGAAATGAATACAAACAAAAGAACTTATAGAAGTTCTGTCAAACTTGATGCCTGCGTTTCCCAGAAATCGTAAGCCTTTACATCATTTTTGCCCACTCCGTTTCAGTGGAACCGAAGAGTATGGTACTAAAGAGCTCCTTTTTGGACACCTTAAAACAGGGGTCTTCACCAAGGGGTCACTACAGGGGAGCCACCAAACCTTTGTGTTATATGATTTTTATTTATTTTTAGCGGCGCTAGCCGCTCTATACCTTTAGTCCCGTCAAAAACATTTAAGACCCCTGCCTTAAAATTGTAGCGCGGTGCAAGCACAACGTGCGTTGCAGGCAGCAAGGGTTTCTGTAGCAGGCAGGCAACAACAGAATGAAGCTGTCTTTGATTTGTGTTCTCTGCTCTATCTTTCATAATACTAGACTTTACTCGGGAGCGATGCAAGTCGGGAAGGATGCAAGTTGGGAATGCAATGCATGCCCCACCCGTTTATGCAATACCCTCCTTTGTACTGGCTGTACTTATTGTTAAGGGAACCCAGTGCGGTTCCACTACCATACGACTGATTGACTGATTGGAGTGACATGCTCTGATTCAGCCTCCATATTAAACACACGCACGCACGCACGCACGTACAGTATACACACTCACACTTGACCCTGGCTAAAGCCTAATGTATACGTACTTCATTGCACAGCAGTATCACTTTGATTGTGTGGCAAGTACATTCTATCTGAACAGTGAACACCTGCAGAAAATGTACATATTAACATAGACCAAAAATGTTTTAGCAGTCCACACACTATATCATCTCTGTCGGGTGGAAACCTCATATGTCCAAAACTGTTACTTTCAGAATTCAAATTCCAAAATGGCATCTGTATCACTAAAGCCAATCAAAAGCTGCTGATTGTTGTGTTGATGACATCGTACATGGGCATAAGTGGAAGACAAGACAGATACAAACATGCCGTGCATTGCTCTGTAAAAGAACAGAGTTCTGTTGTGTACGCTACCACTTATATCGCTGCAGCGGCACAAACCTGAAGCAAAGCTCGGCCAATCTGTGAAGCCGATGGGTCGGGTTGGCCAAGACCAGGGAAGACCATGCCTATACCCCCCCCCCCCCCACACACACACACACAGACCTTACACAAACCCACAGCCAGACAGATTGACAGACAGATATTAGTGGACTTTCGGTTCTGGACAACCGCCAGTCGGACCGAATTCCTACTCCCCGGGTCACCGGCAACACACACACGCCGAGTTGAAGTCAATCGGTTGGACCGTGCCCGAGTTATGTCCGGGATAGCTACACAGATTCACAGCAGGCTGTAGGTTAAATTGTAACAATGTGGGTTTATTACATCTACCGGTGCATACAACTGCATGTTGAGTAGGTTGACTAGAGTATGTTTGTGCCGGCTGTGCCAAGCATTGTGAATCGCATTCGCGTACTTGCGTGGAGTTTCTTGCAGCTGGTTTCTTTTACTGCATGTCCCCCCCCCCTCTCTCTCTCTCTCAATTTCCTGTATGTCTACTCACTGTCACTGTCATATAAAGCAGAACATTATCTGTAAGAAGAAAAAGATGCTAAATTCTTTATTGGGATCACCACTGGTTTGCATTGTGGTGACACAGTCAATCCCTAAGGAGTGCACATGAAAACACAGGACAATTAGTCCCAAATTAAAAACAGCACATTATCCCTCCCCTGACACACTACTACTTAATAAAATAAAATAACAATTAACAAATTGATGTCATACAGAAATGTCAATGAAATATTCACCATTACAAGATGCATTTAATTACAAAGTGATTGCTGGCATGAAATTGGTGGACTACTATTTGCAAACTATATTGGTGTCAGTCAAATGTAAGTGTCACCTTAAAGACCCTTGCTTACAAATCAGCAAACAATTATGTTGCTGTTAATGGCATCTGTTTTCGAAGCACTGACTGATGAAGTTCCGGCAGGACATTATTTCAAAGAGCAAATACTGTAGGTAAGGTCTAGTTTACCATTTCATCGAAAAGTGTGCCTCTTAATGTTTTTGACAAAACTGAGAGAGTGGTCTACTTAGTTCAATCCACAATAGTTACAGTTCCAAGTTAGTTTTGACAAAGAGAAGGAGCCAACGCGTCAAAAACGGTTTCCCTGTGCCCAGCCGAGTGGCTAAAGATAGTTCAAGATAGTCACTACACAAAGAAATAAATAACATGGCCCTCTCCACACACTCCAGAGTGTGTGTGTCCGTGTGTAGTGTCGGCCCGTATTACAGGATCCTCAACAACAGCTCTTGTCCACTTTCACACCAAGTGTCGTGATTTGTGAGTGAGTGACACCCACAGCCACAACACTAGAGGGAGCGACCATGATCTGGTATACCACCCAAATTTAGAACAAACATGTGAAAGTTCTCATTCTACTGCTCTGTCACCAAACTGTGGAATGTCCTGACACCATCCATTAAAGGATGTGTAACACTAGTTTCTTTCCAAATTGGCCTGAAAAAACATCAGGAGACCAAAAGGGGAGGTAAATGTAATTTCCCCATTTCTTTTGTACATATTGTAGCCTCCCCATGTCTGGCCATAACTAACTCCACTGAGGGAACTAGCTTTCTTGGCACAGGGGGTTGTTGGCCGGACTGGTGAGCCGTGGAAGCGAAGGTTCGATCCCGACTCGGGGCGCTGCACTGTCGGTCGTTACATTGGTGTCGTTGCTCGCGTGAGGGAACTCGAGAGTGACTGGAGTCTGTCACTGGAGTGAAGCGTGAGGGCGCGCTTGGATTCGAACCATGGGGAGAGTGTAGCGTCCCCATATCTAGCCATACTGTAACCTCCTCCACTAAGGGAGCTCGCTCTGTGGATCGAAGGCTCGATCCCGACTCGTTACAATATAGTATTTGTATTTGTTGATGACATGTATTATTGTGTTAATTTTGTATGCTATGTTGATTAATTGAATACATAGGACCACAATGTAAACAAGTCCCTAGGACCTTTTTGTGTTATCCTTTTAGCGCAATACTGCCAACACCGTTCTCTCTGGCATTTGGTGTCACAGGAACTAGGAGTACTTACAGTAGCAACGGTTTCTATGGACAGATTGGTGGATCTGTCCGTTATTAAATACAAGTTAGATCAGGATGAATCACGTCTGTACTGTAAGTCAAAATACATAAAAACTATTTTGTTCTGCCGCTGTGGGATTTGTGGGAAATGTTCTGATCATTCACGGCGGGTGTCCGTGAGTCGATCTCATGTTTTCCAGGAGAATCCTGCAACTTCTTTCTGGGAGAGAGAGGTGGGCTGTTTATGTAGAATACAATGGAATTGAATCCTTCCTTTACACAAGGATTAGTTTTATTTGCAGGGTTTGGGCTGTGGTAAACAACAGGCTAACAGCGACCGCATGTGTCAGAGGTGTAGGAGTAATAAAAAGGCTCCAAAAGACCTTCTGGCTCACTGACAGAACATATAGCGGCTAGTAAAAGCACAGGGGGTGCTGGGGAGGATCGCATGGGAAGCTAGCAGGAACTTCCCACTCAGGCTAAAACCCATATTTCTTCAGCATCTGGCGTGACTTGAGTCAATTGCAAAGCAAAAGGATATCCCCCAAAGCTAAGTGAAGTAGCCTGAACTAAAGCACTGTAAAAAACTAAACCAAACAATGTTAAGCTACACTATTATGGGTGAACTAAATAAAACAAATCAAAACGATAAAACAGAATCAAACAAATAAAATAAATGCTAACATTCGGAGCTCATGAAACACTTGCCACTATTTGTACAGTAAGTGCCACATGAAACAAAGGACATTATCAATGTACAAGACATACTGCCTTGTGCGTCTTTCAACTAACAATTGAAAAGCTCTTAACATCAGCCTTTGTACCATAACAGACTGTTAGTGACATCAGCCACTCAAGACTCAAGAGTCCTATTATGTGACTTCAAAGGAAATGCGAGCAGTGTTGCCATGTCTGCTTATTATAAGCAACTTTGGGCTTGTTTTTCTGTATAGCCGCTTGTAAATATTGGGAGTTGCGGGTTGCGTTTTTTTGGGGCTTGTTTCAAAAGTGTAGTTGCTTATTTGGGTTTGCTTCCTAAATGTTTTTAAACCAGTGGTTCTCAAACATCAAGGAAACCCCCACATCCTACTTTATAATTATATATTTATCTGCGGACCCCCCATCTGAAAATAGTTTGTGCTAAGGACCCCCGATACAAGATTTGTGTTTCACAAATATTCCACATAAAAGAATGTAAAAACAAAAATCAAGATTTGTTTTGAAAATAGCAGATCTACAAGCTCACAATGTGTCGTATCGCGACCCGTTGTTCACGTGCTCATGTGGCCTATAGTCTTGGTTTTGGGTTTTCATAGACCTGGTTACTTATTTCTCTTGCAGAATCTGGCAACACTGAATGCGAGCACTCGTCAAAACAACAGTCTTTTATCGGGTGCGCGGTTCAAACATAGTTGAATAAAATCACAAACACGTTTCGGCAAGAGCCTTCCTCACTCCTCAGCGTGTCACATGCTGAGGAAGGCACACAGTGAGACGTGTCCGTGTACCATTGTTGCCCCTGCCAATTAATAAACCAGAAGAATTTGAAGTGAGTGCTGGTGATCTTGTGAATTTAGTCCTATTATGTGCTCATCTTTGCTCATAACGCTCCCCCTCATTCAACACTCTCCCAGAAGTGAAAGTGTTTTGACTGTTTCAGAGCACCCCTGTGGTCACTTTGTAATCTCTCCAGCTACTTTACCTAAGGGGTATTACTGGTGGCTTGACCAGGTACATACCACATCATTCATAATAGCCTGTCTTATACTTCACCGTATGACGGAGTCGTGCAGCGAAAATAACCACTCTACAAGTGTCATAGAGCGAAGGAGTATAAATTAAGCAATTCATCGGCGGGCCATGTCATGTGGCCTACTGCCAACAAGAAGAGACTGCACAACAGAAGAGTCATCAAACATCATCGACGCCGCAAAGGCATCAAGATGGATGGCTGTGGATCAAGCGGGGGGATCCGTGGACCACACAAGCTACTTAGACACAAGCCGGGGCCTGATCAACCCCGGCTGGGTCGCCTGACGCGAGGGTGTCTGATGTTGCAAGACCCGAAACAGCCAGTGAACCCAGGATACATCACTGATGACGTGTCTAGGTTGCACCAAAAGTGTTTATTAGAACTAGCAATAGACCTATGACCTAATTGGAATCTGGCTCATGACCTATGACCTGCGATATCATGGAAAAATACTTCACTTCCTATAATGTGTAGCTCACGGTTCTCCCTTTCTGTCAGCTATATTTTTTTAATAAACAAGAGGTTGTCCCACTGAAAAATGGTTATAATGTAATATATTCAATATTCTACATTGTTTTTATATGCTGCTGTTTTGTGGCCATCCTCCTAGCCCCGCACCGGGGGGTGTGGTACACCTCAGTCTGGTTGCAAGCAGACAGCTGCATCCTCAGTGGTGACCTGACCCTGAAAACATAAATGGATGCTTATCGGTCCATATTTGTTGCCATTTCTCAGACAGCTGGCTCGCTGATTTGATTATATTCCCAGTTCCCAGGTTGCTTACTTAGAAAGCTGCAATCCGGAACTTATTTTAATAAATAAAACATTATTTTAACCAATCTGTAGAGCATACCAGAGTACATCTGCAGTGGATGGAGGTGGTCTCCCTATACTCTTCCATTGAGACATCGTTCTGGACCCTGGTGTCAGGTAGGACACCTACTGGTGGTGCCTGAAGCTCATAAGTGCAATATCTCCCCAAGCCAGACACCGGATTCTGTCACACAAGCAGTAGAGGTTTGGTCTCCCGTTTGGGATACTTGGGCTCAAATCCTGACTAGGACATGAAACTTACGGAGTGCGGCTTTACTGTATAAGCCAAGTGCCCACGGGGCTGGCTACAGTATCAATTTAATTCAAATCATTAAAAAAAGAATGCGATGTTGGCCATTTTAGGAATGTGGCTGAAATGAACGAGCCTCGTCTAACCCCTTAAGACCGGGAACGCATCTGTGTCATTTTTTGATTTGAGCTAATTAGCATTATTTTACACTTTGGCTTTTCAAAAAATAGCAGATCTACAGTACAATCTCATAGTGAGTGCCGTGCTATGAGCTTGTAGATCTGCTATTTTTTTTAAATCGCGAAACTGTGTGTGCACATCTTTGAATTTACATATTCTTTTAAAACTCAAATCTTTGCTTCTTTTTTCCGTGGAACGAAATATTTTGAGATGAGGGTCGGCTTCAGGTCTTAATGGACTAAGGAGGGAGACAGGCTGATTGATACAGAGCTGTGTTGAATTACAGTGTAAACTGTACCCCAGTGTTTCCAGTCCAATCAGTAGCCAATCGTTGTCTTTCTCTTTTCTCTTCCCACAGACCTGTGTGCAAGTGCACATGAAACAAACGTAGCCGTGATTAGATTTGTAAACAAGGTTACCGTTTGAGACGTTTAGACAGGAAGAGAGCGTCACGCTTAAACCCGGCGCCTCCTCTCCTTTAAGTGGTTCAGTGTGAGTTATCCAATTTGGAACATGACTCTGCGCTGCTAATGCCACTTGATGACTGCTGTGTGTGTGTGTGTGTGTGTGTGTGTGTGTGTGTGTGTGTGTGTGTGTGTGTGTGTGTGTGTGTGTGTGTGTGTACGATGCAAGCGTATCCATTTGTCTTTGTCTACGTTAATATGTATGTGCAGGTGTTCAGACGAATTTACTTTCACACAAGAAAGTGATACCGCTGTGCAATGAAGTATTAGGCTTTCTGGGTGTTTTGTGTGTATATGTGTGTATGCTTCTGTGTGCGCGTGCGTTTGCGTTTGCGCGTGTGTGTGTGTGTGTGTGTGTGTGTGTGTGTGTGTGTGTGTGTGTGTGTGTGTGTGTGTGTGTGTGTGTGTGTGTGTGTGTGTGTCTGCCGGTGTGCGTACGCATGTGCGTGTGTGAGTGTTTAATGTGGAGGCTGAATCAGAGCATGTCACTCTTCCGTCAGGCTTCCTGTCTTTCTCTCTCTGTACGCAGACAGACTGAAACGGAAAAGACCAGAGCGGTCTTCTGAACGGATGCTTGAGAGAGAGAGAGAGAGAGAGAGAGAGAGAGAGAGAGAGAGAGAGAGAGAGAGAGAGAGAGAGAGAGAGAGAGAGAGAGAGAGAGAGAGAGAGAGAGAGACAGACAGATAGACAGATAGAGAGAGAGAACAAAAAGTAATGCAGAGATGGTGTGTGTGTGTGTGTGTGTGTGTGTGTGTGTGTGTGTGTGTGTGTGTGTGTGTGTGTGTGTGTGTGTGTGTGTGTGTGTGTGTGTGTGTGTGTGTGTGTGTGTGTGTGTGTGTGTGTGTGTGTGTATGCATGCCCGTGACACATCACATGCGTGTGTTTAAGGGGGAATAGGAATGATGGGAATTCATATTGTATTGCACATCATGTAAATAAATCTAATTGAATTGAATTAAGAGAGAGAGAGGGGGGGGCTCACACAAAGGGTGGGAGAGAGGGATGGAAAGCAACGGAGAGATAAAGAGAGGAGGGGAGGAAGGGAGAGATCGATGGGAAACAAAAGCAGTGGCAGCCATGATGGAAACCAGATGTGGGCCCACTGCGGGACCGGGTGAACGAGAGAGAGAGAGAGAGAGAGAGAGGAGGTTGGGGGTAGAACAGCAGAGGAGTGTAAAGCAAAGGACAGAGGGAGACAAGAAGTGAAGAAAAGGAGGTGGGGAATGGAATAGGGGGCGACAACACAGAGGAAGAGAAACTATGCAGGAGGGAAGAGATAAGAGAGAGAGAGAGAGAGAGAGAGAGAGAGAGAGAGAGAGAGAGAGAGAGAGAGAGAGAGAGAGAGAGAGAGAGAGAGAGAGAGAGAGAGAGAGAGAGTGATGAAAAAGGGGGATAGAGGAAGAATGGAGGGGGAGGAGAGTAGACTACATGGGAGAGAAAAAACAGAAAATCCAAAAGGACAGGGAGGGGTGAGAAAGAGGAAAAGAAGAAAGGGGGAATAGGTGGAGGATTGCGAGAGAAAAGAGAGAGAGAGAGTAGAAAGAGGAAGTGAAGAGAAAGACGTGAAATGAGGGGGGTTCAACAGATGGGACAAAGGAGGAGGGGGAGAGGGTGAAAGAGAGAAGGGAAGAGGACAGGAATGTGGGAGAGATATAGACAGAGACAGAGAGATATGCATAATACAATAGGAAGAGAGGATAGACTGTTAAGAGACTGGTTTCCTTTCCTAAATCCTGCTGTATCATATTCTAGCCAGACCTGGGGTCACATAGCATGGACAGACCTTATAGTAGCATGGTTTGTTTTCTCCATCTTATAGGTGCCAGATGGGTGGAGCCTGTCACACAGGACCACACCACAAGACACAGATGGTTTAGAGCAGTGGTTCTCAACCTGTGGGTTAGGACCCCCAGGACTTTTTTTTTGGGGGGGGGGTCCCCAGATGACAGTGAAGTGACAATTTAAGGACTTTTAAGACCTTTTTAATACCTAAGAGACCATTTACAAAAGACCATTACTGCAAGTAATCAACAAACTACTATAAAAACTGGTCAAACGTGTCAAATAATATAAGAAAGAGGCAAAGATTGTGAAAATAGCCGATCTACAAGCTCACAACGCCTCACGTTTTTTGTGAGCTTGTAGATCTGCTGTTTGCACAATATTTATCTGTGGAACCGGGTCTAACAAAATGTAATGCCTTAACTCCTACATTCCAAGTGCTTATCAGGGTAGGGGGTCCCCAGTTCAAATTTTATTATTTTGAGAGGTTGATAACCACTGGTTTAGACTAAAGCAGACATGGGGTCTTCAACGTTTTTCAATACACGGATCCAATACATTGCTATGGAGAGCATCCGATGAGACTGCACAGTGCATGGTGGATATGATATGGCAAGATGTTCGATCAGTCGCTGCATATGAAATTCACAGGAAAGTTGGTCGAATTCAGCTTCCGTCCGCCACTCCGCTGCAACACGGCCGGCTTGTGAATTATCCAGTCGAACTATGAAACTAGGCAGCGCTGATCAAATATGAATCAAGATTCTGTTACTGCATTGTATATTTGTCACCTCAAATGTTCCTCTCTCATTTTTCTGTGACCTTGCCGTGGTAGAGAGGCTTAAGACCTGGAACGCATCTGTGTCACTTTTTGATTTGAGCTAAAAAGCATTATTTTACACTTTGGCTATTCAAAAATAGCAGATCTACAAGCTCGTAGCGCGGCACCGAAGAACGCGCTACGAGCTTGTAGATCTGCTATTTTTGAAAAAACTAGAAAATGTGTGCAAATCTTTGAAAATATATTTTTTAAAGCCAACATTGGTAACTCAAATCTTTGCTTCTGGGGGTCCCTGGAACAAAATATTTTGAGATGGGGGTCCGTGGCCAAATACATATACATTTTGAGGTCCTTGACATGAAAAGGTTTGAGAACCACTGACATAGTAATATACGTTTTCTTTTTAAACTGTTAGGAATTAGAAGACATTTTTAAGAATCGCCTCAGGTCTTAATGGGTTAAGGTGGCTCTTTCTGTAATTAGTGAGGTGTTTCACTATGGAAAGTTATTAACGCGCGTACATATGTACGCTTAGATTTCACGCATTTGTAATAGGATGATTCATCAGGTGTCTGGATGGCTTGATTCCAGGCTTAAAAACTCAATATAATGATTTTCTGAAAGGACTATGGAGTGAATGGATGGGGGGAAAAAATCCAGAAACTATTACGAACTCTATACAAACCACGAGGAGAAGATCGCTCATCTTTCCAGATGAGTGTGATCTCAGCTCCTTCTCCTGGTTGTTTGTCGTTTGTCAGGCTGGGCATACAATTTCCAGATACCTAGTTCAATTGCATTTAGCTGGGGATCTCCCTTAAGGACCCCCCCGGACCCCATTGAGAACCCATGGAGTAAATAATCACATACATAGAATGCAGAGAGAGCAGTGTAGTGCCCCAATAAACTAGGATACCAAGGCAAATCATGCACCTATAGCATCTGTCTAAACAATATGCTCCCTTTTCCTGTATCACCCTTTTCCTCCTGTATCCCCTTTTCGAGTATGTGTTGTTACATTAGGACTATGCCAAAATATATTTAACTTTCCAAGGTGCAAGGCTTGCTACTGTGGAGTGATCGATAGGGCTGTCCCAGAATACTGTTGTAGAGCAGTCAGAGGTTCTCAACCTTGTCAAGCCGCGACTATCTGAACTGGGGACACACCAAAATAATCATATTTAAACTGAGGACCCCCCAAAATAATCATATTTAAACTGGGGACCCCCCCAAAATAATCATATTTGAGTTGAGGCATTACATTTAGTTTGACTCGGTTCCACAGATAAATATTGTGAAAATAGCAGATCGGTTGTGTGCTTGTAGATCTGCTATTTTCACAATTTTTGCCTGTCTTAATTTGGCCAATGTTTAACCAGTTTTTATAGTATAGTATTAGTGCTGATTACTTTTGATGCAGTAATGGTCTTTTTCTGTTCTTTCTTTATTTGTTGAGGTATTAAAAACAGTCCTTAAATTGTCACTTCGCTGTCATCTGGGGACCCCCCAAAAAAACATGTGGGCCCACAGGTTGAGAACCACTGTTGTAGAGGACTGGATATCCATGACACTATACAGAGAACCAGGCATGTCAACCCACACTCAGCACGTATTCCTGTATTCTGACGTTGCTAAATGTTTGAGCTTTAACTAGTATGCTTGCTGCCAAGTGTGGCTAACTTCCTAGACACGAGCACAGATCGTGCAGATAATGAATAATAACCATGGCGGGTACTTTGGCCATGACACGTGTTGTGCAGACATCCCTCTGCTCCCAGTAGCTCTGGAAGTCTCCCAGAATTTGGCGTCAGCTCCCTGACACCCACGAGAGGTCATAATTCTCTCGCAAATCTCCACAATCACAACCTCAGAATGATGGCGGCGTATAATTTGCACACTTTAACACGCGCACAAACACAGACCATTTCCGCATCCACTCTAGAACCGGCAATGCAACCTGCAAAGCAAATTGTTCCCAGTCTACTCCATTGGTTCTAAACCTGTGGGTCGGGACCCCCAGGGGGGTCCCCACATGATTTTGGGGGGGTCCCCCAGATGACAGTGAGGTGACAATTTAAGGACTTTTAAGATATTTTTAAACCTAAAAGAAAAAAGAAAAAGAAAAGAAATAAGACCATTACTGCATCAAAAGTAATCAACAAACTATATAAAAACTGGTCAAACATTGGCCAAATTGTCAAATAATGTAAGAAAGAGGCAAAGAAATTAAAATAGCCGAGCTACAAGCTCACAATGCCTCGCAACGGTTATTTTCACAATATTTATCTGTGGAACTGAAAAAAAGGCATGGGTTCCCGAGGCTAAACTAAAGGTAATGCCTCAACTCCTACCAAGTGCTTGTTAGGGTGGGGGATCCCCAGTTCAAATATGATTCTTTTGGGAGGTCGCGGCCTGAAAAGTTGAGAACTACTGTACTGGTCTATTCGACCAAGGAAGGGATCTTTCCCTCTTGTTTGGTCCTCATCCGTCACCAAACTGTCAGTCTGGCAACATGGACCAATCATGCTGCGTTCACACGGGCAGATACAAAGATACAGTCTAACATTCATTTTCAATGGAAGCCAGCGACATGAAGATAAAAAGCAACATCCGACGTTTTAGCTGCTTGAAAAGATACAAAGATACAAAGCTACAAATTTAAGTTGAGTTGGGTTGAACTTCCAGATACAAAGATACAAAACTACAACTGTAGCACCGATGACAGAGCGCTTAATGACGTCAACGACTGTGTTGAGCAACACAGATACAAAGGGACAGAGTGACAAAGATGCTGTGTGTTTTTGTATCTCTGTATCTGCCTGTGTGAACGCGGCATCATTCACTGTGGGAGGACCTGGCTGGGAGTCGGCTTGTCACAGATTGACCTCAGTATATGCAGGCATTTGTGCATTGTTGCTGTAAGGGTATGTATACACGCATTTGTGCCCACGTGATGCATGTTTGTTTTTGTTTCAAGAGCCCTTTTCTTACAAACCTTCCCAAATACAAGAGCAGAGCAATACAGAGCAATACAAAATCCCACTGCACATGTTCTGCTGCGTACACTGCAGTCCATGCCACCCCTTGTTCCATCTCTCTCTCTCTCTCTCTCTCTCTCTCTCTCTCTCTCAGATCCAATGTGGAAAATGTGGCATCACTGTAACCACACTGTTGTCCCTGCTGTCCAAGGTTCCTAAAATTAAAAAAGTAAACCCTTTGCTGCCTTTCCTCTCTTTTATCCATCTCTTTCCAACTCTACTTCTTTCTATTTCTCCCCCCTCCCTCCCTCCCTCCCCCCTCTCTCTTTCTCTCTCTCTCTCTCTGCCAAACTGCTCCGCCCTGCCCTGCACACACACAGGAGGGGGAAACACTAAAATGATCTCTCTCTCACTCTCTCTCTCTCCCACCACTGAGTCAGTCTGCCTTGTTGTGTCTGCCACTGTCTGTGCTGCTTTCCTCTTTGTGCGTCTGTGCGTGTCTGTGTAGCCTGCCCTATAGACTGCTCAGACAGAGAGCATGGGTCCAGCAAAAGGGGTGGAGATCCAGATGATAAACACAATGCTCAAGAGATGAGATGAGACTTGTCCTAAAAGATATCTCACTTCCTTTCTGATTCATTGAACTTCAAACATCACAGATGATGACATAATGCAGCCTACAGATATCTTGTCATCATAATTCACTCTTAAGATCTATTACTTCGACAGCTTCATTAAACACAAAGATAAGTTATACCTACTGAATAACTTCAGTCAGCTACATGGATTTGACCAGAAAATAGTTGAGCAATAATCACATCAAAGACCAGAAAAGGTTAGGCCTAGATTTAAGTATGATTTGCTGAACTATAGTGGCACATTTTACAAGTTAATTCATGACATTCTAAAATGTATAGCCATACCATGTCTGAATGTCAATATTCCATATCTAAAACTATAAAAAGGTATTGCAATAAACATGTTTAATTTACTGAAAAGCCAGATGACATAGTGATACACTAAAAAACTATAGACCCCACCTTTGAGTTTGTTTTTTTAAATACTTTTTATTGGGGACAGTTACATAGCATATGGCAAAAGCCATTGCATATAATGTCACCCTTTTTCCTTTTTACACATCACAAAACAGACGAAAAAACAACATACAATGCCCCCCACACCTTTGTCTTTACCCCCCGAAATGTTCAGGCTTTCCATGCAGTCACAGTCTTTAGCTTAGTAAAGGGGGGACTTACCATGACTTCAGTCCTGAATTCCTACATAGTTGACTTCTCCTTTCGTGCAGACTGTTCCTCTCAGCATTCTCTCTGGAACCAACTTTCTCCCCTTAAAAAAGAGAGAGAGAGAGAGAGACAAAACGATCTAAAAGACAATATATCGATCTACTGGTGCCATGACATTTATAGATCTATAGACTCTCCTCCCTCACATTTAGTCTGAAGCCGGACAGACGACAGGAGAAGTATCCTGCATCTCTTCTAGTTCTACTAAAATCCCAACTGGCCGCTATTTCCCAGCCTGCGAAATAACTTTTTCTTTTTTTTTAAATTCCGTCTGCCCGTGAGTGTGAGTGAGCGAGTCCCGTGCACGCCTCATGCACGCCCCCACCCGCCCATACATACCTAAAAGCCTGCAGTTGTACTGAATACCAAAACGCTCGCCCAAAAACACAGTCGCGCCCGGGACAAATCCGGCAACCTCAGTACGGTCGGCCGGTCGGCGGTCGCCACCTGGTATTCCTAAACGTAACCTCAGTAAAACTACCTATTCAAACCTAACCTTATTCCTAAACATAACCTCAGTAAACAATGCCTAAAACTAACCTTATTCCTAACCTTAACCTCAGTAAAACTATGACTAACCCTAAAATTATTCCTAACCGGCTTAACCTCAGTAAAACAAATACAAGAATTCCGCTGGGGGCAGAGGGGCCGGCGAAAAAAATAAATAGGGGCAAGCGTATTTTGGGGCGAGTCTTCCGGTTACCGTGGTGAGCTTGTGGATCTGCTATTTTTCGGGTGCGCGACACCAGCTCGCAACTAAAGTCTAAATCAGCCTTTAAAACAAGAACACTACAGTCTCAACTCTCCCAGCCGCCGGGGCGCTTGAAAAACTTTCCGTTTTTCCCTCTCCAGAGAGGCAAATAAATGAATAGACAATGGAACACTGTTACACCGCACCCAGGCATAATTGCAAAACCCTCGATCTCTCAAGTTTATTGCCTCAATGAGTGTTAATATAATTGTTTATCTGCTTGCTTCAATCATGTGCAGCTCTAATTACGTTTTTTTCTCCTCTTTTAGTATAAACCCCAAGACTCATTTGGTTTAATTGGAGTGAAAACGGTCGCGGGCATTCATAAAACAGATTCGAATAATCAGTGCTCAACATTTAAAAGCTCATATACTGTACAGTGGTGCAAAAAGTACTCATATTTTTTAAAAGTATCAATACCACAATGCAGAAATACTCTGTTACAATAGTGTTAAAAATGTACAAGTACAAAAGTATTGGCAATTTGGCATCAACATATACTTAAAGTACCAAAAGTAAAAGTGCTCATTATGCAGAAATGTCCCATTTCAAGTTTTCAAAATGCATGAAAATATTTTAGCAAAAAGAAGATCTACATTTATTTTTGAATAGCCGAAGTTATACACTTCGGCTAAGGGGCTGAATTGGCTAATGTGTTTTGTAATAATAATCAAAATCTACAAAGTAACTAAAGTTTTCAAATACTTGTAGTGGAGTAAAAGTCCAATATTTGTAGAAGTATAGAAATTTTGAAACACTCGAGTAAAGTAAAAGTAGGCCTCCCTCAAAATTGTACTGAAGTACAGTATTTGAGTTGTAAGTGTACTTAGTTACTTTCCAGCACTGATAGTATAGGCAGTGCGGAGAGGAATATTATGCTATACTGAGTGAGTACTCATTTAGCTTGACTCATTAAACTTCATGCTTGTCATTAAAAGGTGAGGTTTATCATTAGGTTAAGGCTTTTATTTTTAGCTCAACAGTGACATCTCGCGTTCACTTTGAGATGTTGCGTCAGCTCAGAGCTGGAGTGCCATGCCAGGGCCATGAAACATTCACTGATGATCAGTGGTGGAAGTACTCATATATTTTGCTTAAGTAAAAGTAGCAATACCAAAATACTCTGTTACAAGTAAAAGGCCTGTGTTCAAAAAGTTACTTGAGTAAAAGTACAAAAGTATTGGCATCGAATATACTTTTAAAGTAAAAGTATAAAAATGTTTGAAAATAGCAGATCTACAAGCTCTACGAGATCTACCAGCTTGTAGATAGGATATTTTAATATAGCCTATGTACAAAATAGGGCTAAAGTAGTTGATGTAGGTTTTATGATATAATGATTTATATCTGCAAAGTAACTAGTATTGTAACTTAAGTTTTCAAATAATTGTAGTGGAGTAAAAGTACAATTTGTGCCTCTGATATGTAGAGGAGTAGAAGTAAAAGCACTGAAAATTGGAAAAACTCCAGTAAACTAATAATACCTCAAAATTGTACTGAAGTACAGTACTTGAGTACTGCTGATGATGCAAACATGATGTGTTCTGACAGTGTGGACATGCCCACTCCAGGATGCTGGCAGCTGACAATATTGTCCATGGCTCAATCTGTGGTGAATCAATGAATCTGTTCAGTTATACACAAACTCACATTGTCTCTGGATGATTAGAGGTTCAGATAATACGGACTTTACAAAAGTTGTTTTATTTATAGATTCTTTACATACAGAATGCACATAATGGAAAGGTCGCCCTCCACAATGAATCATGTTTTTTTTTCTTCTTTTATTTTACATGCACTTAACCATTTCCCTTAAAGAATGTGAACAATGAATCATAACTTTTACATGCACTTAAAGGACAACTTTGTTTTTTTACAACCAATGTTTATGTTTTAGATTGTAATTAAAGTAAATAAAAGATGAGTGTTAACATTTTTTAATTTACTGCTTTCTATAGTTTTAGCAATTTTCACAATCTTTTTTACAGTGTTTTCACAGTGGGCGGGGGCATTCTGTCCGGTGGCTAAATATGTATTTTTTTTAACACATTAACCCGGCGTTTTCTTTATTATTATTTACAGGAGCTCTTCTAGCCCCCAATAACTCACATCTGGCCATCTCAGACAGCCGGACCTTTTTTATTGTGTAAAAAAGGCATATTTAGCCACCGGACAGAATGCCCCCGCCCACTGTAAAAAATATCGCAAAAAATGCTAAAACTATAGAAAGCAGTAAATGAAAAAAAAATTACACTCATCATTTATTTACTTTAATTACAAGCTAAAATATAAACCTTGGTTGTAAAAAAACAAAGTTGTCCTTTAACCATTTCCCCTTTATAAGAATGTGAAGAATGAATAGGCGTGTCGCACAGTGACGCTTTGTGTGAGAGCTTGTAGATCAGCTATTTTCGCTGTTGTGATGAACAGCTGTTATCATTTAGACAACTCCTCATTCAAAATATCAGCAAAGTGTACTTTTTAAGCCACTTAAGCATTATATTACATGTACTGATTGCCTTAAAAAAGTGAAGTGACTTCAGTCAGCTGATCCACAATATCTTGCAGGTTTTCAGCCGTCTGTCTGATTGACCAGACAAATTTCATGGTCTCCGATTTGATGTTTTCTCCGTCCGGATCAGAACTGGCCAGTAACGCTGCAGTAGAGTCGTTCTCCATGATTTCCAGCCTATTGGCAGGCATATTCGTTAATCGTCCAGCCTCCAACGCCTGCGCCTGCCGGATGTGGTAGATTTCCTTGGCATCCATGGCGATAAAGAAGACGTCGACGGCAATGAACAAAGCGGACAGCACCCCTGTCGCCACTTCCGCCACACGGACTACCCTGGCTGTCTGGGCAGCTACTTTGCCAAGGCTCCCCACCTGGACAAGTCGGACCATCTCCGCGATGCCACCCAGGCCTCTCCCGGCTCCGGTGCTGATCCTCACCAGCTTTTTTGACATTTCAGGGCCGCCCTCCGAGTCGGGCACCTCGTCCTCGTCCTTGAGCTCTTCTAAGCCCTGATTGATGAGCTCAAGAGACGTCACCACCGACTTCATCTTCTCACTGAATTCTTTGATGATGCTTTTGATGGCCAGGCGATCACAGGACTCATTCACCATGTTGGTGATGTTTGACACGCCGGCGGTGGCGCCGCCCGCTACAGCCACACCGACACCGACTCCAGTGACGATGAGAGAGGCGCCCAGGGTAAAGGGGGCCAGGATGAGACCCACGATGGAGGTGATGCCTCCCGCCGCTCCGATGACCCCGCCTGTCAGGCTGCCTATGGTGGTGCCTTGGTGCACTTTTTCCAGACCATCAGCCAAGGTCTTCAACTTCTCCAAGTTGGCCTGAAGTTCTTCTACAGTTGTTTTACTCTGAGATAGGGAGAGAGGAAAGAGGTTGATATATTGGTGAGAGGAATATGGGGCTTTGACACACAGAGGAAGACAGACAAATGGAAGGAGGGAATGACAGATACATAAGACAAACCTTTCTCATGAGAAAACTGATGATGAAAGCCCTTCCCAGAATTTCACTGGCTGTAGGTCTGAACTCCGATTTTTTCTGGAAGATGTCGTTCAGTAGTTGGTGTAGCTCTGGTGAGAAATGCCCTGGCAGAGTTGGATATGTACCTCCCAGTACTTTGGGGATCAGTGTGACCGTTGTCTCTGCAGTAAACTGTTTGGAAATACAAGTTATCAATTAAAGCTATTCGTCTAAAAGTGTGATTTTGAGACCCGTTTTTGCCATACAGTGTGAGTGAATGTCAATCACTTCTTAAAGATAAAGACGACTGACTGACATGACTCACCATGCCAGGCAACTATACAACCCATCACTCTGAAACATAAATGTCTACAAAAGGTGAAAAAGAGGCTCCATCCTCCCGTGTGTGAAGGCAGCATGGATCTCTCTAGAGAAAAACTGTCACCCTACATAGTGATTGGATTGAAAATATTTTTTGTTAAGCGGCTAAGTGACTGCTGTGTGTGTGAAGTAGGGGTGTCACGATTCACTTACCTCACGATTCGATTCAAAATCGATTCCTAGGGTGCCGATTCGATTAAAATTGCGATTCTGCGATTAATTGATATTCGATTCGGCGATTTATTGCGATTTTCTACCCCAAATCACTTTACTTTAATTATACTAGAACATTTTAAAACAATTCTGAACAATATAAACCATGAAAAGTTGAATCATACACTTCAATGCAGCCAGATCATGTCAGTCAGTCTTTCTGACATTGATTTCAGACAAAGTGCCAGTGAAAAAGGTACTACCTTATAAAAAAAAATCGATTTTGAACATTTTGAAACGATTTTTAAATCGTGGCATTAAGAATCGATTTATTCATGCATCGATTTTTTTTGACAGGCCTAGTGTAAAGTACGTACATATGCATGCATGTCACTCTGGCAACAATGACTCAAACTATATAATCAAATCACAAGGCTATAAAACTTAATATGATTAGATCTCTACCTCAATATCCGACATATGGTGTCATTTGGTGGTCAAGGTCAAGAAGGCTAATTATAGATTAACATATGGTCATACAGAACTTCTGAACTATTCATCGATGAATAGTTGGTTTTGCATTTTGAAGCTCGTTTCAAGCCATTACACTTCTTTCCATTGTTTACTTTATACTTTACTTTATCAAAAGAATGGTGTTGAGCTTCTTGGCTCATCTATGGGCACCTATACACGAATCCACGGCGCGCTGCCCTGCGCGCAGCCATTGCTGCGGTCTGAACGCTACGCGGACGTAAGACCGCAGCAATGGCGGCGCGCAGGGCAGCGCGCCGTGGATTCGTGTCAGTACGTTGTCTTGTTTCACTTGACTACTGTCTGAAAGTTTCTCGCATCAATTGACAAGAACGTGACAATTGTCGACCATGAGTTTCTTTCTGGATTGTAAGGCAGTGAAAGGTAAACAGGTTTGTTTAAATACCCGCTTTCGACCCTGGCAAAACATTTCCACATTATAAATGAAATGCAATCCTACTATAAAATGAAGATAAAATAAAGAAACCTCTGCCTGCCTGGAACCGCGTTCTCCTCAGTGGGTAGTGAAACAGGCATATGAACAGTGATGAAGCCAATTTTTTGCTTTTCCCAAATTGAAGGCGTTTATTAGTTTTTGTACACGGTCCAGACGATGGGATCTGTAGTTGTGGTTGCAGCCCATAGCCCGGATGGACGGTGGGTGGAAATGACGGGTATGGCTAGTTACATTTTTATTTTTCAAAAATAGAAAATCTACAAGCTCACAACATGCCGCAAAGTGTAAGTAAAATACAACTTTTATGGTCTAATACAGTGTTTCTCAACCTTTTCAGAAATGGGGACCCCCCAAATTAAACTGTTGAACTGGGGACCCCCCCACTCTGAAAAGTACTCGGGATTGTAGGAGTTGAGGCACTACATTTAGCTTGACTCGGTTCCAGAGATAAATATTGTGGAAAATAGCCGATCTACAAGCCGATTCACAAGCTGTGAATCCAATCTACAAATATTGTGAAAATATCCGATCTACAAGCTCACAACGCCTCGCGTTGTGAGCTTGTAGATTGGCTATTTTCCAAATGTTTGCCTCGTTCTTATACTATTTGACAATTTGGCCAATGTTTGACCAGCATTTATAGTATAGTTTGTTGATTACTTTTGAGGCAGTAATGGTCTACTTTTGATGCAGTAATGGTCTTTTGGTCTTTCTTTCCTTCTTTCTTTCTTGGTATTAAAAAGGTCTTAAAAGTCCTTAAATTGTCATGTAACTGTCAGCTGGGAACCCTCTCAAAATCATGCGAGGACGCCCCTGGGGGTCCTCACCCACAGGTTGAGAACTACTGGTCTAATAGGCTTCTTTTTTTTTCTTTCATAATTGTATAAGTTCACTTACCGCTTTCTTCAGTGTACAAAGCTCATACAGCACACAGCCCATTGACCAGATATCACTGGAGGGAGAAACAGAATCATTATTTAATTTCAATTGACCAGTACCTGCAAAACTCCACGGATCATTTCACAAGGAGATGTAATGTACATCTGTTTTTGGAAATAATTCGTATTCGTATTTTCCCCCGTAGTTTAACTAAACGAGAACAAGATTCTAAAAGCACCTCTCTAGCTGTTCCTCAAAGCCAAACAGACCAAAGTGGTTTAATAGCGTCACTATTGTGGGCATGTCATAATTGCGGGACAGATGACAAAAATAGGAGATCTATAAGCTTACAACAGGTGGCGACACGTATATACACTATGTTGTCCGAGGTCTCCCAGGTGTCTGAACTTGTCCCCGTACCTTTTTCCCTCTACACCAAATATCTTCACTGAGAATTGCTTCTACTAGCAGATGTTCTAGTACAGTGGTTCCTAAACCTTTTTAGCTTGGGACCCAAAGTAGTGAAAATAGCCGATCTACAACAAATTCAAACATGTTTCTGTCATGAAATTGACATAAAAATTAGAAAAGAAAAAAACACACGAAATAGTGAAAATTGCAGATTACAAGCTCACAACACGTCACAATATGACAAGTTGTGAGCTTGTAATGTGCAATTTTCACTATCGTGTTTTTTTTTCTTTTCTAATTTTTATGTCAATTTCATGACAGAAACATGTTTGAATTTGTTTTTAATTCATGAAAAGTTATTTTTAATTCATTAAAAGTTATAGGGTGGAACATTTTTTTAAACATTCTGAAGTAATAATTAAAAACAAAATGTAAAAAAAATAAAAAGGGATATTTAGTCGTGACCCATAAAACCAGAAAAATGGGTCCCGACCCAGTTTTTGGGAAACACCGTTCTAGTAGACACGCCATTTTCGCCAAATGTTCACATAATGACATGCCCAGAATAGGGGCACTAGGGTTCAATTCAATTTCAATTCAACTGCTTAATCTCACAACATAACATTTTCCACCTTATAGAGACAGATAAAGTCAGGAGGACCAATGCAAGTACCATTCAGCACCTAAAATGTTTGTAAAGTGTTAAAATCAAGTGATGAAACAGATCTATGGTGTAGTCCTCTGTACCTTTTGGCGTCATATATGCCATCTTGCAAGGTTTCAGGACTTATGTAGCTTAAGGCAGCATTCTGTGAGGGAGTAGTTTCTGCATCCAATCTGTTGAAAGAAGAATGGATCATTGGAAGGCAGCACTTAAATCGATAAATAAATGATGTTTATCACTTACTAAATTGCTTTGCTTTATACCTCTCACTCTCGCTGAGTTTTCCAAATCCTCCCAAACAAATGGTTCCAAATTCAGTGAGAAGTATCCTCTGAGAAATTGAAAAAGAAAATTATATTTAAAGTTTTTTTTTTTAAATACACAGAAATACACTTCCTAGAGCTAATTTCTTACACTGTGAATATTTTTTAACTATCTGCCAGCCACACTTCTGTAGAGTGTAGATGTGAGTTGTACCTGGGGTGTGAGGTCTTTGTGGAGAAGACCTTTCTCATGAATGCATTTCAGAGCCATGCACGTTTGGACAGTCCACTGTAGTATCTGTTAAGAGAAGTAGCATTTGTGAATCTGCATACAAACTGTCTAGAGAAGAGACTCTTTGTGTCTCCATACGGAACTGCTGCCGGTCATAAAAGTATTGGCTTAGGAATGCGACGAAAACCCCCAAAAATTCCATTAATTCAAGTCTCCATGGGGTGAATAATCTATAGAAAAAAAAACTTTTTGGGTGAACTATCCCTTTTAGTAATAATAAACAACACTTTGGTATTCTATATCAGAGGGTCCCAAACTGTTCCATGCCAACGATCCCCAAACAGCCATAGCATTGTGAAATGGCTTTGAAAAAATATTTCTACATGTATAAATGATTTATATATATTTTTTCCACTCATTTCCAATTGCCTCCCCTGCACACTACACTTTGAAAACCACCCTGTTGTCACGACATGAAGCAGAGTGCATTAAAAGCCTGTAGCCGTGCTATAATCGATTTATCATGGCCTTGAGTCTATTCTTTTTTTTTTAAAACACAGTAGCCAGCAATAACCAACAACATTCACTCACAAATGTATCCAAAGGCTCAGGTGTAGCATAATAGTGGGTTATTGTTATTACACAGCGGAGAACCTGAATGCCTTTGAATAGGGTTAAAAATTACAATGATCTACGCCACCAACATATAGTGTGTGGTTGTGTGTGTGTGTGTGTGTGTGTGTGTGTGTGTGTGTGTGTGTGTGTGTGTGTGTGTGTGTGTGTGTGTGTGTGTGTGTGTGTGTGTGTGTGTGTGTGTGTGTGTGTGTTTTGGGGGTCCCCACTTCCCAGTTCAAACGAGATTATATTCTACACTACGCAACCCATTCGTTACCTGCTCTTCCTTAAATCCTCCTCCAGACTCTCTCTGTTCCTGGATCTTTAGAGCTAGATTCCCACCCTTACAGTGGTCCATCACAACATGTAAGCAGTCTTCCTCTGTCAAAAGAATAGACAAATACAATTTTTAAACACATTATTTATTTAGGACGGCCCATATTTGTGTTCATTTCAAAGCAGCATTTATCCCAACACCAACATGCCTATAAATATAAGATCTAAAAAAACAACTACAAAGTAAAAAAAAAACATAAATATCACAACACACAACACAAAACAAACTGTGTAGACTTGGCCCTTTGAAATAAAATGTATTTTGGCCATAAAAAAAATACATAATTCTTTTCTTAACGGTTATCGATTAATTAATCGTTAAGGTCTAACGGTAATCAGTAAATAAAATGTCTCCATTTGGCCATCCCTAATTATGACATCCCCAAAATAAGGACATATAGAAAAAGCAGTCAACATCACTTCCAAGTGTAAGTACAGTGGAGTCTGTAACTTTGTTACATGTGGTATGTCTTATTATGTTATGTTGTGTGTGGACACCAGGAATAGTAATGGGGATAGATAAAGAATAATTAATAAATAATTGGTTTACAAATGATAATAAATGTAATTCCTACCTTCAAAAGATTTCCCATAGCCTACAATATGTGGATGGCTTGTGTTTTCAAGTGTATCCGTTTCGGAGGCTATTTCCTGATACGCTGAGCTTGACACCTGTTGAGTGTTGATTTATCATCAGTATTTCCAGGTTTACAGAATAGTTGTTCGCTAATAGCACAATACCATTTATTGCTATAGACCAGTGGTTCTCAAGCTTTTCAGACCGCGAAAATGAAAAGAACCGAAAGGTCATGAGCTTGTATATCTTCTATTTTTGAATAGCCAAAAGTATAAAATATGGTTAAGTGGTTAAAATCTAAAATGACACAGATGCTTCCCCCTTTTCCGGTTTTAATGGGTTAAAGCTCTACTATGAAACGTTTTTAGTAATTAAAATGCTATTTTCACCAATCTGCATGGTAGAGTATGCCAATACAATATAATGAACACAAATGCAGTGGTGGTTGTGGTTTGTCTCCCTGCTCTTCCATTGAGAAATGTAGATTGTGTGGTTTGGTAGGACCCCTACTGGTTGTCAAGTGGTACTGCCTGTTTTTGAAAGGGTGTTAAGTGTTAACAAGCATGTTGACATTTTAGATTTTTGCGTTGGTTATTAAAAAATAACAGATCTACAAGCTCAAATCACGGCACTTTGTGCCGTGCAGCAAGCTTGTACATCGGCTATTTCTGAATATTTTTGAAAAATCTTGGCAAAACTACTGATTTTGAAGGCATTTGTAGAATCGGCCTCAGAGCTTAATGGGTTAACTAAATAAAAAAGGTACAACATAAACTGTATGATACATACTGAGACGTATTGCTTTGAAAGATACTGTATACATACAACTATGAGCTTACCTTGATCTTTTTAATGACAACCTCTTCGCCCTCCTTTGAAGTGGCAACACACCCATCCTGTGTGTCGGACCGGACAGTGTAGCCATGTTTGTCATAGATGCTCTGTGTTTGCCCCATCTTGATGTCTGTCTAACGAACCTGCCTGTGAATCCAAATTAAACGAGGAGGAGGTGAAGATATTATGCCGTCAAACTGCTGCTTATATGCCTGTGTGGAGTTAGTTTCACTTTCGTTTCTGGGTTGTTTTTCCCACAACTGGTCATGCAAGTCAAGCAAGTATCAAATTGCATTTAGTCACCATTGTTTTGTACATTCCTACAGTAGCAAAGCAGTGGTCCTCAATGTGTGGTTTGGAGACCCCCCAGGCGTCCTTGGGGGGGGTTCTAGGGGGTTCCCATAAACAGTTTAACCACTTAAGACCCATTTTTAAACATAGTGACCATTTTTAAACATAGTGACAATAGCCGATCTACAAGCTCACAACACGTGGCACAACGCGTTGTGAGCTTGTAGATCAGCATTTTTCACATTTTTGAACGTTTTTTTGCATACGCCACCATGAGAAAATTGGGACGCAAAGTTGAAAGTGGTTAATTTCACTATAATTTTATTTCACCAGATAGAAGGTAATCCAATGAGAGAATGTACTGTATAAGAATGACTATTCAGATCACAGGTTTCTCTCTCCCCCAGGCAGCTACAGTATAGATAGTGGTAGAATTCTATACTGTATCTAATCTAACAACTACGAATTCTCTCTAGGGGGACTCTGGCACCAAATCCTTTCAAATGAGGGGTCTGCTGCTTAATACCCATCAACTTGCTTGGGGTCCTTGACATGAAAATGTTTGTATGAGTTTTCAGTTAATTCTTGCTGATTATTACACATTAATCAGGTTGAAGCTGTGTGAATCTATGCTGACCATTTATTTTATGATGTTACCAAAAAAAACGTATAAAAAAAAACAAAGAGCCCAAAATGATCCCAACAAGGTCATTATTGGGCCCGCCCTTAGCTACAGCAAAACAACAATAGGAGAGTGAGGAAACCAACTTAGCAAACCTAGCTAGTGCAGGCCCGCACTTTAAAGCCCTGGCTGAGAATGGGTGTAATCAGGTGTTGCAAAATCTGCTATTATAACGCGACTTTGGGCTTGTTTTTCTGTAAAGTCACATGTAAATATTGGTAGTTGGCTTGCAGGTTGTGTTTTTTTGGGCTTATTTCTAAAGTGTACTGTAATTGCTTATTTGGGCTTAATTCCTAATGTTGTTTAAACCAGTGGTTCTCAAACATTTACATGTCAAGGACCCTTCATTTATTTGTCCCGTTACCCCCCCCATATGAAAATAGTTTGTGCCATACTAGATTTGTGTTGTTAAAGTATTTTTTTTTTATCCACATTGTTCTACAAGCTCACAACGCCTTGTGAGGCTTAAAGTGGCCAATGTCGCTTCCTTTGGGCTTGTTGTAGAATCAGTTGCTGTTGTGAAGCACTTTGTAAACTTGTTTTTAAAAAGCGCTATACAAATATAGATTATTATTATTATTATTATTATTATTATTATTATTATTATTTCTCTTACAAAATCTGGCAACATCTGGGTGTAGGTTCTGTCTGGCAGACTCCCTTAAGGGTCCAATTGGTTGTACACTTTCAGAGTTATAATAGGGGTTCTTGGAATTAAAAAAAAGTTTGAGAACTGAGCCAGGGGAATTGAAAACACCTGCATGAGTGTTTCAGGAACTTGTTTGCATTTATTCTCTGACTGTGGATAAGCTCTGCAAACATGTGCGATTGATATGATTACCTCTGTGTAATCAGGAGTGACGTGTGTGTGTGTGTGTTTGTAGGGCTGTTGCCCTCTCCTGAATAATGTTCCTCCTATTTGTATCATTCAGTCATTCTCACTCTCTTCCTCTGTTGTCTTCTCTATTTTTCTTGGGCCCCATTGGGACTTGACATACAGTGTAAGCCACATATTCGAAAAAGTACATATTATTTATGGCAATTAACATGCTGTACATATAAGCTATCATGTGCATAGGCTATCGTTTACGGTAATTAACATACTGAACATATAATGTTATGGTACTATTCACAGTATCACTGGTTGATGTTAATTCAGTATCACTCACTGGTAGGGGAGCAAAGTTGTGTCATTTCTTCTCCACTCTTTGATAATGAGTTTTCATTTCAAATGTATTCAAATTTATGTTGTGGATTCGTTCTGTCGAAAAGAATCCGAAATAGTAAATAGTAGGCTAGGCAGAGGTGGAAAGTAACTAAGTAAATTTACTCAAGTACTTATTAAAGTACAATTTTGAGGTATTTTTTACTTTACTGGAGTACTTCCCATTGTCAATACGTTTACTTATACTCCACTACATCTCAGAGGCAAATACTCCACTACAGTTATTTGACAACTTTAGTTACTAGTTACTTTGTAGATTTGAATGATTATTACAAAACATACACTAACCACTTCTGCCCTACTTGAAAATAGCCAATCTACAAGCTCTGTGTTGTGTGTCTGCAATTTTAAAATGATTTTATACATTTTGAAAACATGAAATGTAAGATTTCTGCATAATGAGTACTTTTACTTTTGGCAAGCTCAGTGCTTAATGAGTCTCCCAGTTTAGTAGCCCTTGTATTGCAAATTGTACTTCCATGTACTGATGTTCTCATGTCTTACTAAATAAAGTACATCAATCAATGAATTGTGGTATTGATACTTTTACTGAAAGTAAAGGGGGTAGGCCTACTTCTTTTTCCACCACTACATGTCAAGGACCCTTAATTTATTTGTACTTCCATGTACTGATGTTCTCATGTCTTACTAAATAAAGTACATCAATCAATGAATTGTGGTATTGATACTTTTACTTAAGTAAAGGGGGTAGGCCTACTTCTTTTTCCACCACTGATTTTCCACCACCTGTTGTCAACAAAGTTCATGTTGACAACAGGCTAGCCTGTTGTCAACATGAACAGCTTCCTGACAAAGCAACATTGACGTGCAGCCAGGAACACCAAAACGCTCGCCCCAAAACACCGTCGTCCCGGGGAAAATATGACGGTTTTCACCAGGTATTCCTACGTAACCTCGGTTAAACTATGCCTAAACCAAACCTTATTCCTAAACGTAACCTCAGTAAAACGATGCCTAAACCAAACCTTATTCCTAAACGTAACCTCAGTCAAAATGCCTAACCCAAATGTGTTTCTAACCTTAGTTAACCTCGGTAAAAAACAAACACAAGAACCGCTGGTCCGCGAAATAAAATGGGAGGCGAGGACCCCAATGGAAACAAGCCATAGGCTTTCTTGGGTTTAAAATCTTCTTAGCAGACCTTGTATTTAACTGTACTTTCCTGTGTTTTTTTTTTTTTTGCAAACTGCTAATAAACTAAAGTATTCAATCAATAAGCGTGTTTTGGGGCGAGTCTTCTAGTTACCGCAGGGAAGATAGTGATACAGATGATGATGACGACAGACAGACAGACAGACAGACAGACAAACAGCTGCACCTTTGCTTCATTTTCTGATGTTGCTTCGCTCTGACCAGAATGTTATAATAATAATTACTCACGGGTTTCACATGGTAAACATGTTAAGTGTAGCAACAACAGTCTTCATCCAGCCTCTGCTCTGGTCTGTTTCCTTCTCTTTTAGCGTCAAGTTGATCTCGCGTCACCATCAGTGTTGCCAGATCTTGCGAGAGAAATAAGCAACCAGTGTCTATGAAAACAAGCCCAAAAAAAGCGAATAATATAATAATATAATATAATAGTATTATAGACCACATGAGCACTTTATAAACCTGGCTATTTGAAAATAGCTATTTATTTATTTGGAGAATAGGTGAAAAATTTGGAATATTTTTTTGAAACATTTTAACAACACAAATCTGGTACGGGGGTCCCTGGCGGCTGGCACAAAACATTTGCAGATGGGGGGTCCGTGGACAAGTACATATTACTTTGGGGGTCCTTGACATGAACATATGTTTGCGAACCACTGGTTTAAACAACATTTAGGAAACAAGCCCAAAATAACACTTTAGAAACCAGCCCAAATAAGCAACTACACTTTAAAAACAAGCCCAAATAAGCAACTACACTTTAGAAACAAGCCCAAATAAGCAACTACACTTTAGAAACAAGCCCAAATAAGCAACTACACTTTAGAAACAAGCCCCTAAAACGCAACTACCAATATTTACAAGCAACTTACAAAAACAAGCCTAAGTCGCTTAGAATAAGTAGACATGGCAACACTAGTCACCACCCATTTCTTATGGGAGTGTCAAGTTAAGGACTTCTGGTAGAGTCAATGTGGACTTCACAATAGGACAGGTAAGGTTCAATGGTTGTGCTTTATTGTCACATCTTTAATGGGGACAGTTGGGTCCTGGGGGGAGGCCCGGAGTGTCTGGGGATAACCGGAACAGTACGTGGGCCTCTTCAGAACACTGGCCACCATTTTTTAGATTTATTTTATATTTTATATATTATATTTTTTAGATTTATTTTATATTTTATATTTTATATTTTATATTTTATATTTTATATTTTATATTTTATGTTTTATATTTTATATTTCATTTTATTTTATAAACGAGGGGCCAAACCTGTGACACTGACACCCAGTCATTTTGCGGATAAAAACAAAAAGCTGCAGAGTATATTTTGGACTGATAATGATTTCTAATTTACTTAACCAAGGTATTGTTAATACATTATTTATATATGCATTATCTGATATTGTACAACAATATACACAGACCAGTAAGATTCAGACAGGTAACTAGTTTATCTGGTTAGTTAAGTCCATGAAAGGTGTGCCCCGATGAGACTGCAGCAACTATATTGGGACACATGTCAGCAGATCAAATGCAGAAGAACATATAAAGGACAGCCAAATAAAAGGGCTATTCTAAGAAAGACCTGGCAATATGTATGAGTGTTTCCTGGACTGGCCATTACTCTTAATGACATGTTCTAATTTGGAGATATGATTGCAACACCAGGGGTTCCTGCATGGTGGGCCGTTTCTCGGGTACAGTCTGTACCCAGCCTTACTGCCTGTGCCCTCTGCTCCACTTAGTGCCATAGCCCTGGCAGTTACACCCCCCCCCCCCCCCCCCCACCCTTGTGGATCTCCGTTTTCCCTGTGGCCAGTGGTCTTGGCTGCCCTGCCCCTGTCTTTGCCCTGTTGTGACTCTGCTCCTGCTCACCCCCTCCCCTCTCTGTGTGGCCTTGATTGAGAGACTGGTTCGATCTGGGCGTGTCACTGCTTCAGCCCAGCCCTGCACATGAACTCTGCAGCTGCACTGAGGCCCCTGCTGGAAAGCATCCCAGACCAAACATTAACGTAACTAATAATTGGGCCGCGCGACCCGGAAATGACCGTAATAATACTAAAACGGGAGCGAAAATATTTAAAAATAAATAAATAACTTTTTTTTTTGGGCCCAGCGGCCCACCGGGCATTTGCCCGGTACGCCAAATGGCCAGTCCGCCGCTGGTGGTGGGATGCTGCCCCAGTGGGACTGTGGGCACATTCTACAAGGGAAATAGCGACATCATGGGCCCTCTTCGGGGGGGTCTCCATTTTGGACGCTTTGATGATCAGAGCGTGTCGTAACTCTCTCTCTCTCTGGGTCTGGTATTTAAAGGAGTGTTCTGTTATGAGTTAGGTTGCTTGTTCATCGTCAATCCTTTCCGGGAGTATGTTCTAGTTACAGTTCTTTAAGTCACAGTTTGATCCCTCTGTGAAGGTGTACTTATGTTTCCTGTGCATTTAAGTAAAGTATGATTCTACTTCAACTCTTGGTTTCCTGTGTGTTCCTGCATTTATGGGTCCTACTCTGAGTCCTATCCTGACACCATTATTGAGAAATGAAGCCTATGCAGAAGTGGAGCCTTAAATGGGAAATGAAACCTACAGCACATAGAGTAGTAGACTGAAATTCGTGTGTGTGTGTGTGCAAATTATCGCGTACGGGAGGAGGGCTGTAAACCTGTTTAATTGGGAAGGAAACCAGGCTTTTCACTGGTAGGCACTACAGCGGAAAGCCTGGTGACGCTGCTGAGATTACTGAAAATGAAACCTATAGCAGCACACAGGGAAGAGCAGGGGAGAAGATTAAGGTAATTACAATGTCCTATATTTATGTTCTGTTAAGAAATATATGTATTTTATTTTATGAACATTACGCTAAACACTGTCTGCGTGGTTACAAGGACCATGTTAACATTCACATTTTGAGTCAGACCAATGTTTGAAAGTTATTTGTTTGTTTTCGGGGAAAAGAGTCAGAAGACTGCTGAGCACTTGATGTGGATTTGTGGAGCAAGACTGGGCACTACACTACTTAAGTCACGTACCCCTCTAGCACATATTCCAAAAGGACTCATACATAATTCACATTTGTGCCAGATTCGCAAACTATCCACAACTAACTAACAACATCCATTGTATTGTTGTATTTAAAGCTTTATTATTGTCATATTTAGAACGTTTCAAACAATATTTTATTGTACAAACCCCAAAACCAGACATTGTGATGAATATGTTATTGCCTTAACTCTGTACAACAAGCATCCTCAAGTATTTTGTCTTGATATTTTGTAATCTGTGTTTATATTTTTGACAACAACAAAACTAGAAAAAATGCTCCTCAGAGCCAGGCCAGTTAGGTTATTGTGGGCCAGCAATGTTCAGAATTCAATCATTATAGAGGTGAGTGGAATCTGTAGAAGTTGAGGGATTAATGTTGTATGAAGTTATTGCACAGACACGATATGTTAAGTTGTTGATGTGCATGCAAAGTTTCACGGCAATCGGACGCAGCATTCATTATTAGAGGTCCTATATAGATAATCAGATTAATTGAATAAAGATTACTTTGAAGTATTCTAGATATTATAAATTCAATTGCAAATAGAAAAAGTGCTCCTAGGAGCACAGGTCAGGTAGGTTATTGTGGGCCAGCAAATTCGCCAATCAGGACGGAATATGAAAAATCAGACAGATCCGTCTTGATCACATGACTATAGAGATAATGTGTACCGATTTGCGTGATGTTTGGACAAAATCTGTAGGATATCAAAAAAATTGTTTAGCAAAACCCGGCCTCCGGGTGGCACTATAATAACACGACAATGTGAAAAGGCAAAAGGGTGGCCTAGTGGCAATGTGGAGCTAAGATTCAGATCAGATTAGCTCACAGACGGACACACACACGGACGGGCGGACGGAAGGAGGGAGGGAGGGAGGGAGGGACGGACGGACAGGGTGCAAAACATAGTATCAGGCATGCCTTCGGCCTGGCGGAGACAATTAATGTCATTTGCAGCCAAGCTAACCTGTCTTTCCCCTAATCCCACACTGTAATACTTCCCCTAATCCCACACTGTAATACTTCACGTACCCACCAGTGCCCATTCTGTTTTTGTGCCCAGACTTCTCAGATGCCCACTGTTGCGGTGCCCAGTATTCCTTGTGCCAACTCTGCATTGGTGCACCGTGCCCAGTATTCTCCCAGGCCCACTATGTTTTGGTGCCCACTCTTCATGTATTCACTAAACCCTGCTTCAGAGGTCTGGGTGACACCAAGGTCACTTCAGAGGTTTGGGTGGATAGTAGGACAGTAACGTTACAAAAGTCAGGATGTTAGCTTTTACCAGAATACAGAAACATTTATCATACAAATGTGCAATGCCATACTGATGAAGACTGGATAGTCATCTTTCCTGAGGCATGAAAAAAAAATACTTTTATTTCTGAGTGCGACCCTCCTTGTTTTTTTATTTATTGAACAGTTTATATGAACGGAGAGGTCAGAGCAAGGTCAAATTAAATGCAATGCAATGTGTATGTTGACATGAGGCCACGCTTTGTGCCGGCTAGGGCCATCCAGCTTGAGGCTTTTGTTGCCTACCAAGATGTATATTAACAGCTATTGTCTTAAATTGAGCCAGAGTGAATCTAGTGACACAAATATAGCATTGGCTGTAAAAGCAAACATGTAAACTATCATTCCTACTTTAGGTGTATAGATAAAATATAATATACTGTACGCAAACTGACTGGCTTAAGACGTGTGTCACCTACCCCTACTCTACAGTATTTGCTTCCTCCCTTCACTTTATGAGTAATGCAGAACATACATTTTTATTTAATTCTAACTTTTATGTTATTTTTCCTCATGCCTGTTTGCCATTTATTACTGAATTATACTATGTCTCTTACACAGTTCAGAAAATGAGTCTGCCATTTATTACTGAATTATACTATGTCTCTTACACAGTTCAGAAAATGAGTCTGCCATTTATTACTGAATTATACTATGTCTCTTACACAGTTCAGAAAATGAGTCTCCAAACTTGCCACTGTGGTTGGTCTAAAATGACCACCTACCAGGGCCTGAGAACCCACCAAGGGAAGAACCAATGCACACCAAAGGGAGTGGGCATCCCACAGGGAGTGAGCATCCCACAGTACATCCCACAGAGAGTGTACATCTCACCGGGACTGTGCATGCCACAGGGAGTGAGCATCCCACAGAGCCAGAATCTTATCAATTTTCATGACATCTGTACCCCTGTGAAGGATGGTGAGTGTGTTTCGTTTTGTCATGTGACACGTAACGTTTCTCCAATGTATGACTATGATATATCCTTCTGGTCAATGTATAATGTATTGGTTTATGCCACTGTTTCCCATTGGTTCTCGTGACCCATTTTTATGCGTCGCGACTCGCGAGTAAATATCTCCTTTTTTCCCTGTTTCTTACATTAAAAGAAATGTATATGTTATTTTAAAACATTTTTAAAAGTTTAATCACAACTTTTCATCAATTAAAAACAATTCCAACATTTTTCAAAAGTATTTCGTAAAATAAAAAAAATATTCCCATAAATAAATAAAAGTTTAAGAAGTAATGAAAATAGCAGATCTAAATGGTAAATTGTGCATTTATCTAGTGGCTTTATCCAAGGCGCTTTACAATATGCATTACATTCACCCATTCACACCGACGGCAGAGGAAACCATGTAAGGCAGTGTCTTGCAAGGACACTTCCAACACTAAAACTTTGGGGCAGCCCGGTAGCCTGTGATCGAACTGGGAACCAATGTTTGTGGGGTGTATGAGGCAGAGTGTAGGCTATTTGTAATTGTTGTTCTGTTGTGGTCACAAGATGCTGATATGGAAATGGAATGGTCTCCATATGATGTGGGCCTTGGAGGTCCATTAGCCAAGGTTAGTACAACATGAGTATTGTTTATTTTAGTTTTTCCACAAACATTTGTTGTATATTTTACAAATGTCACAATGTATGCATGTATTACTAATGTGTGAGATGTTTCTATGTCTACCATCTGTTTTTGTAGATGTCGTGACCAAGGGGCAAGGCTTGGATATTTACGATGAGGCCAACACGGAAGCTTATGAATGGCCAGAGTGAGGCACTGTTTTACCCTGCGCCGACCTGAAGTGTCAGAAAGAATTTATTTTAGCGCAAGTGAATGTGTTTTTGACAAACTTTAGACTAAATGTTCTTACCATAATAAAAATTGTCATAAATTCGATATGCTTCCAGTCGCTAGTTTAAAGTCTCCTTTCAATCATCATGATATGCGTTTTGCTAAATTATGGTCCCATTTATTCTAAAATTGACGATAAAGTAGGCTATGCTCCAGGAGGGGCGGGATGATTTGATTGACAACCTACACAACCAATAGCATTCATTCCCCGCCCCCGCTCTTGATTGACAAGCTACCCAACCAATAGCATTTTTGGGGGTGTTTTCCGGTTCGCTGGTCACGTGTCTGGTCTCAACCAATAGCGTTTGAGTTCCGGCGTGGCCAACTGTATATATTAACGATGGAGGAATGCATGTTCCTGAACTATCGGCTTCATTTTCGTTCTGTAGAAAGCAGGGGAGTGGCATTGTCCATTCATTTATACAGTCTATGGTCGTGACGGGGGAGGCCACCGTCATGGACGCCACAACATAGCTTGTTTACTACGTATAGTTGTGTGGGGTTTGGCGGGGTGGGTGGGTGCATGGTGTTGCTGTGTGTGAAATTCTATTTTAATTTACCACTATGTTAGTAAAATATTGTGTGGTGTGAAATTTGTTTAAATAAAAATTGGCATGTAAAAGCTGTGTTCCGCTGTTGTTAAGAAATAATCAATTGAACAGGCTGTATTGTGTGTTGTTAGGAATTTGGATGTAAAAGGTGTAGGGTAGTATCAGCTAAATTGGGTCACTTTTTTACCTGGGAAACTAAGAAAAGAAAAACATGTAAAATATGGCACATCAAAGCATACAGTCTGTACTTGCATAATGGCAGGGAACATCACAATTCTGTGATAGTGATTGCATACTGAATCCTGAGTTGGGGGAGGATAAAGTATCCCCACAAGATAGAAATGGAACCAAATGGAACCAAAACTGTATGTTACTAAAATATGCATCACTGTCTCCACAATGCAGACTAATGTTATAAGTGCATTTCGTGTTTGAAATAAATGCCTGTAATGTAACGTAAGGCATGACAAAAGATCCCATTTATTGAGAAAACATACTTCACATTGCCAAAGCAAGTGTCCAACACATAATACAACTAGAATTGCCTGCTTGTTTTTGTGGGAGATGTGTGTATTAAAGGAATCCTGGCATCGATCTCTGAGAAAGAGCACAAGCTGGACAACATCCTGGCATCGATCTCGGACTTGAAACGTGTTGCGGATGACATCTCAGCTAAGGATCACATACTGGACGTCATCACTGAGAGACTCACCGCTCTGCGAGGCGAAGTGATGTTGAGAGCCAGAATGGAAGAGCCAGAATGGAAAAGCAGATAAATTGTACTGCCTCGTTTAAACGGATCAAATATGGATTAATTGGATCAATTTGGTATTGTATTTTATATCCTTGTTATCGTTGATTAGTCACCTTTATAAAGAGGTATAACTTGTAAGGATCGTCCAATCGTGGAATGAGCAATAAAGCTAAACGTGTAGGTAGCTCTCCCCAAGAATTTGCCAAAACCCCCCATGAACACTTAAAACCTATACATGGCTATTTGAAAATAGCAGATCTGCAAGCTAACAACACGTCTCAATGTAACGCTTGTAGATCTGATATTTTCTAAATAAATCTTTAAGAAATGGACCTCCAATTTTGAGGGTGGCCTCAAATAATAGGCCTAAATAAATCACAGTAATACTCTTGTGTGCAGGGTAGGCCTGTCACAATTATTACATAATCGTCTGATCGTAATTATTTTATATAATCGCAATTATTTTTGCATAATCGCAATAATCGTCGTAATCAATTCCATGTTAAAAAATGTCATATATTTTCAAAAAATGTCAAAAATAGTGGAAATAGCAGATCTATAAGCTCAAAGCGTGTTTTGAGCTTATAGATCGGCTATTTCCACTATTGATGTTTATTTTTAAGTGTAAAGTAATTAAATATGTGTTATTTCTTATTTGTCATATCTGCCCTGTGCAACTTTTGTTTACGAAAGCTAAAAGCCAAACAGAAATGTAATTTTGATTCATAATGTTCCATAAATCTTCAACGACAGAAACACAATTAAATCGTTTATCTCAATTATTTGAGTGATAATTAATCGTCAACTTAAATGTGTAATCGTGACAGCCCTAGTGCAGGGGTCATCACCATGCCAGCTTGTGATGGACATTTTCATTGATATTTTATTTTTGCCACAGACATAACACCAATAAGAATATACCAGAAATACATAATGAACTCCAAATGTGCCATATTGTCTATGCCAATGTGCTACACATTTTACAATGATAGTATACCTGCATTAACCACTGAGCCACAAAGAAATATAAGCCATTGTTTTAAAAGCCAATCTACAGGCTCACAACACATTTCATCATGACATGTTGAGAGATTGTAGATCTGGTATTTATTTATTTGGCCTATAATGACATGTTCAAAATGGAGATGCCAGGGTTAAAGAGGTTACCTATTCTGAAGAAAACCATAAGACTGCCAGGTGGCAAAGACAGGCATTAAATGTACTGTACTGGGTCTTCAGTACAGTGCTTCCATCACATATTACATGAGCAAAGGGCCATATAGGTGCAGAGGTGAGTGGGTGCGTGTCATATGGTTATTGTAGAGATTGCTGGCTTTTCAGAGGACAGTGTTACTTGAGGTCAGGAGGAGATCAAGTTCTACCAGTTCTACCTTACCAATCCAAAACAGCTTCGATAGTTGTGGTTTCTTTCCATTACGGTGATATCTTGATGAGAAATGTTCTATCATGATGATAAAGTCTTAAGGTCCTTACATACCGGCGAATATGCGAATATACGCAAAATTCGGACTCGTTCCGAATAATTAAAAGATGCTTTTTCGCTTCGCGAAACTGATGTGGACGCTTGCATTGACTTTATAAGGTTTTTAAAAAAAACGTATTTATTCGCATGAAGAATTCGCCCCGGTGTGTAAGGACCTTTAGACCTTATATGTAAGATATGTGGAACAATGGAAAAAGAAAGGTCAGAGTAAAAAATGATGAGTGATTAGATAATGATAAAGAGCATGACAGGATTTAAAGGAATGCAGTGTCACAACTACTTTCATGCAAGGGCTCCTAACTTTAATCAGAGGTGAGCAAATGTATAAGCTGGAGGACTGATGGTGATTGTGTGGACCCCAGGCTGTGGATCAAGGGTTTCCACTGATTATGATTGTGGAGTGTTATTATTATAGTTATATACTGTTATTTTTGGACACTTTGAAACACTTTCTCTCAACGGTGAAAATCTTTTTCAACAAGCTTTACTTGTCCAGTTCTGCCCTCCTTTGCTTTTGTAGCAAATGGATCCTTCTGAACAGATCTGTTTTTGAACTTTTCCTAGTTTAATTGTCTGACCACACCACATATGAACCCATTGTCTTAAAAAAAAGTTTCTCCAACAAAGGATAAAACACATTTTGCTGTTTTCAGGGCATTAAGGTAGCTATTATCAAACATGACTTCTAGCTGTCTTGTCCACACCTGATGCAATCATGTACAGTACCATGTACATACCACAAATCTCCTGCAACATATTAATAAGCATGTCATTCCGACACTTTATGAGTCACTAACATTCAAACCAAAAATATATATAGACTATATTTTTTTCAAAATAAATAAAATAAAATCGACATATAAAGTCTCACCACGGACACGTTTGTCCGTGTACGGCCATGTTTATGACCCCTGCGTGCCTGTACACAATATATAGCAGTGAAGAAACCTTGGACCTTCAACCCGTGAATAAAGACACACATGCCTTATCAGGGCCTGACTTTGGTTATAATGACTGTTTGATCCAGGTGATGAACTGGGCAATCAGGTTTTGGCCAACGATCACTTTTTGGCACTTCTTTCTTTTGTGTAGGGACTTTCCTGCTTTCGTTGTGCTGTCATGTGGGATGTGCCAATTGCAGTGGTGGAAAAAGTAGTCAAAGGTTTTACTTATGTAAAAGTAATAATACCACAAGGTAGAAATACTCTTAAGTAAAAGTCCAGTATTCAAAATTTACTTGAGTAAAAGTACAGAAGTGTTCACATCAAAATATACTTAAAGTACTAAAAGTATATTTATTGTATACAGAATGTCCCCTTTCAAAAGTTTTCAAAATAGAAATCTTTTGAAAATATCAGATCTACAAGCTCACAATGCGTCTCATCGCAACGTGTTGTGAATCAAAATCTGCAAAGTAACTAGTAACTAAAGTTTTCAAATACGTAATTGTAGTGGAGTATAAGTACAATATTTGCCTCTGAGATTTAGTGGAGTAGAAGTAAAAGTATTGAAAATTGGAAATACTCCAGTAAAGTAAAAAAAAAATACCTTGAAATTGTACTTATGTATACAGTACTTTACAAGTAAAAATAGTTACCTTTCAGTACTGGTGCCACAGAGATAATGGACTAATTGTTCTCAAGTGACAGTTACTGCAGGTGTAACAGAAGAATGAAAAGTGAAAGTGATTTTCTTTTTTTTTCTGCTGTCCAACTAGTATAAATAGACTACAACTAGATGGCCCTCCCATTTTACACACACATTTAGTGTTAGTCTTTCAGAAATCAAGTTTGTACATCAGGCATCGAGATGGGGAAAACGCAAAGTGTCTATGAGAGGCAAGGCTACACCGTCCAGTCTAACACGGAGACAGGAGTTGTTGCTACTTCTAAGGAAGGTGATCACTTTGTCATCAAAGAGGTCAAAATGTCACAGGTTAGTTCCTCCAAAGCTATATTCTTCTACCCTACAAAATGTATCATAGTTCAGTGGTTCTCAACCTGTGGGTCCTCCAAAATACACCAACATTTTATTAGCAAACTGCACAGATTATGTTGGTGTTGGTGAAAGTAGACATTTCACTGTCCTCACTTAATCACAGTGACTGTCTCTGTGTTCTAGTGTTAGCCTGCTAAGTGCTAAGTGCTAAACAACACCAGGGTAAACCATAGAGTTAAGGGGTAAACTCACTCATCATAACAACACACTCATACACATCTTCTTTTATACTATTTTGTACTTATAGCAGCTCTTACCTGTGAAACACAGTTGAAATACCAGCTCTTACCTGTGAAACACAGTGGAAATACACAGTTTACAATTACATTCAATAGTGTCTGACTGATGTCTTGACTAGACTCAACTGATCTGAATACTATTTCCTGTTTCACATACGAGCAGGGAAGTTACTCATTAAGCCTCACAGCGCCCTCTGCTGTCCTTTTACTGTCACAGGCACAAAACCGTTTATAGCAGAAATACATGTCTGTATGTTTTAAATGGAGGGGGCGGGGGGTAGTATTTTAGTAGATAGCACTTAGTTTTTTTGTTGTTGTAATGCTTTACTTTTATAGTCTTTTGATCCAAATAATCCCTTAGGGACCACATAACCACTCAAATGTCCACATGATACACTTGTGAATTTTTCCCCCGCGTCTTTCATTGAACTGTTAAGATGTCTTAGAAAAGGATAGATGAAATATAATAAGATAAAATAAAAATGCTTGACTTTATAGTGACTATAGTTGAATAGTATCAGATGTTCAGAACTTTTGAACTTGAAAAATCTTTTTTATTCAGCATCTTCAATTATTATGGATCTATGGATGGGTTATATTATTTAAACAAAATGTATATTTGTGACGTTATGACCTATTGTCCAAAGCATGAAATAATGGAGTGTTCATCACATTTTAATCAACAGGTTCCTGATGACACTTATCAGAAGATCAAGTCCGAGACTGATAAGCTTAAAGATGCAAACCATCTGCATATTGTGAGCTACGAAAAATCCTTTGAAGAGGGTAAGCTTACATTAACATTTTATTCAGTTAAAGCATCAACCATACCCGTACAATCTACAGCAGTAGGCCTACAGGAGAAACAAATCTGAATTCTATGTTACCCATGGGAATTCTGAGAGACAGATACAGTTTTTACACATATTTTGGAAAACTTTTTTCTACAAAAGCCTGAGCTTTTTAGGATGTGGATGTGTCATTTACAACATGAAACTAAGTAAAGTAAATGTAAATACTGCAACTGCATTTACTGGCCCTAAGCATTATATATGTGCATATATGTTAAAAATGTAATGTTTGCCTTTCAAAATGGAAAATTGAATTTTAATAGATGGAAACTGTCTCTACATTGTGATGGACCATTGCCTGGGTGGAAATCTTGCTCAAAAGATTCAGGAACAGAAAATGTCTGGAGGTTCATTTGAAGAAAACCAGGTAAACTAGCGGTGCCATGTAGTAGATAAAAGATAAATGTGTATATACTGTAGTTGCTGTCAGGCAGAAACCTGTAAATTAACACTCTAGTATTTGATCATACTAACTACAGCATCACACAAAAGCATCAACAGTAGCAGATTCACAAGCTCAAAATGCAGTGCGAACGACACGTTTTGAGCCTGTCAATCTGCTATTTCTGAATTTGAATCCTGAAAAGTAGCTGTCTTTGACATAATGAGGTTTCCACCCGACAGAGACGATATGCATGATTGGTGAGTGAATTTCCATGTGTTGCTGGGGGTTAGTGATTAGTGTTAGTGTTACATACAGTAGGGTTAAGCCTGACATGTGGAAAATAATACATACATAAATCAACTATTACTTTGTGTGACATAGGCCTCTGTACTGCAGCATAAGCTTGGGCATGAAATGTTTGTTGAAATGTTTCCAACCCAAGAAAACTGTCTATTATAGGGGATGCAACCAAACCCCTACTTCCAAAGTTAAAATGAAATCCTTGTGTGTCAAATGGGATGATCTCATATTGTATCGACATTTTGGAAACTCTTTGCAGCCACGTTGCACACATATTCATGCACTTGTTACTTTTTAAACAGATACTACAGTGGATTGTCCAAACTTGCATGGCTCTGAAAGCCATTCATGAAAGAGATCTCCTTCACAAAGACATCTCACCCCAGGTACCACACATGCACACACCTGCACGCACACCTGTACGCACAGTACCCACAGAGAGAATAACCAACCCAAAGGTCATGAAATACTGCAGGCTAGTTGCCCTGACCATCAAAATAGAAAGAATGCAAGCAAAACTCAATTACAAATAATTATAGATTTACCCGGTGCACGGCTTCAAAGAGTTAATTAAAAACATAAAAATGCCAGTACGTAACGGAAGTGTCCTTCAACTTGAAGGCTTCAAGTACTTTTTATTTAGGCAGGCACGGGCAACCCGTTTCGACGGTGAGGGAATAAACTACGAGGGTGGATAAACTAATTACTTTGGTGTATGGTTTTGCTGGTTGGATCCTTGACGGGTGATATGCTACATTTTACAAGTGACATGATATGGTTGATTTCACAGTCTTCTCTTTTGTCATGTCTTAGAGCATACTCCTCACAGAATTTGGAACCATATGTTTGGGAGGATTTGGAGAACTCAGTGAGAGGTATTGTACATATTGAATTAGAAACATAATTTCGCGAAACCATTCAGTAAATTATCAAAGTATCAATTCATTCAACAGATTGGATGCTGCCAACACTGCTCCCTCTCAGAAAGCTGCCTTAAGTTGCACAAGTCCTGAAACTTTGACAGATGGCACATGTGATGCCAAAAGGTACCAAGGACTATAGATCTGTTTATCTACGTTTTTAACAGTGTATGGCTAACCAAAGATGTTTGGTTAGTTAGCCATACAGTGTGAAAATTACTAAAGTGAAAATTACTTGAAAGGGGCAATATTAAATATTACTGACTTTATATATTGTGTTGCCTTCCAGTGATATCTGGTCTTTAGGCTGTGTACTGTACGAGCTTTGCACACTGGATCCGGCAGTAAGTGGACCATGAATGTTTTCAATGTAATCATTAATTAAAGTATTAATAATTATTTTTATTTTAAGAACCTATGTTTACCTATACATTATAATTTACAAATAATATGTATAAAGTGTATGCAAAATCGAACTAAACTTGGTCAACACATATCAGAGTGAAACAAACCAGTGTTCACAATGTAGCTCAAGGGCAGAGACAACCCTTGCTTGAATGGTTTTAGTTGTACAGCTGATGTTGTGGTGTCCAATTGTACAATGGTATGGAATGTTATGGACTGTACCTCCTTTTCACTTAAAAAAAAAAAATATATATATATAAATGTATGCTTTTACTATCTTCAAACTATTTCCAAACAGTTTTCTGCAAACACAACTAAATTAATGATGCCCAAAATACTGGGAGGGGAATATCCAACGCTCCCACTGCATTTCTCCCAAGACCTCCACCAACTACTGAAAGACATCTTCCAGAGAGACCCTGGGTCAAGACCTGCAGCCAGTGAAATACTGGGAAGGCCTTTCATCCTGGGTTTCCTTATGAGAAAGGTTTTTTCACCTGTCACCCTTCCATTTTGTCTGTCTTGCTGTCTGCGTCAAAGCCCCTCATTCCTCTCACCAATACAGCAACCCTTTCTCTCTCCCTCTCTCAGAGTAAAGCAACTGTAGAAGAACTTCAGGCCAACTTGGACAAGCTGAAGGCCTTGGCTGATGATCTGGAAAAAGTGCACCAAGGCACCACCATCGGCAGCTTGACAGGCGGGGTCATCGGAGCGGCGGGAGGCATCACCTCCATCGTGGGTCTCATCCTGGCCCCCTTTACCCTGGGCGCCTCTCTCATCGTCACTGGAGTCGGTGTCGGTGTGGCTGTAGCTGGCGGTGCCACCGCCGGCGTATCAAACATCACCAAGATGGTGAATGAGTCCAGTGATCGCCAGGCCATTAAAAGCATCATCAAAGAATTCGGCGAGAAGATGAAGTCGGTGGTGATGTCTCTTCAACAAATCAGTCAGGGCTTAGAGCTCAGGCAGAACGAAGAGCTGCCTGACTCAGAGAGTGGCGTTGAGAGTTCAGAGAGGCTGGCGAGGATCGGCACCGGGGCCGGGAGAGGCCTGGGTGGAATTGCGGAGCTGGTGCGACTGGTCCAAGTGGGGAGTCTGGGCAGAGTAGCTGCCCAGACAGCCAGGGTAGTCCGTGTGGCAGAAGTGGCAACGGGGGTGCTGTCCGCTTTGTTCATTGCCGTCGACGTCTTCTTTATCGCCATGGATGCCAAAGAAATCCATCACATTCGGCAGGCGCAGGCGCAGGAGGCTGGACGAGTAACAGATAGGGCTGACTCTGATGCTGAGTTACTGCCCAATGCCGATCTAGACAAAGCAAACATCAGATCAGAAACCATGAGATTTGTCTTGTCAATCAGGCAGGAAGTTGAAAAGCTGCAAGAATTTGTGAATGAACTGAAAGAGCTCACAACTGAATTTTAGGTATAAAATCCCCTAATTGAAACCCACCAAATGTTGACACTTGATTGATAATCTTCATGAATCTACCATACACAAATACAACATTACAATGCCAGTGGCATTACATTTCACACACTAATATATATTAGTATATATATAATATCTCTCAAGCATTGGGCATATAACAGGTCACACTTCCCTGCCATGGAGGTGATGTTAATTTGTTGTTACTCAAAAGAGAGGCTTTTTGGATTTACACTCAATCATGATATCAATCTGTCAGTGACATTGCAACACAAGTTTGTATTGTTTTTATATTATTCAGCTTGTGGGTCATACAAACCTTTTCTACATTTTGTATTGTGCATCTTAATGTTTAAGCACACTGTCACTACAGTAGGTATAGTTTATGGTTCTTTTGTATAGTACACGGTGGTGTCATTTTACATTGTGGTGTAATTTCCCCAAAGTTTTCATCACTGTGTTCTCATCATCAATGTTTTGGGAGAAGGTTGAGTGATGTCATATGACTTCAGTGGGTATTTGAAGGTGTGTGCCCTGCTATGTATGTATAATCTCTTTGTCTGAGAAGAGCGTGGTGAAACGTCACCTTGGTGGTAACTCTTTAATTAAAGACATTTTGGAAGCTTGATCCAGTGTGTGGTTTATATTTTTCTCTATGTTCTTCTGGCCAGAACCTGGGATTTAATTTGTTTGGATGTGCATGCTTTCTGAATGTTTTGTTGAACTCAAATCACGGCTCATGGATTGAACTGAACTCATTATGATTTAACCGAAACATTATGCAGCCTTCACACAAAAGTTACTGCTGTGATGAATCGATGTGAGCACTATTGTTGTTATTGTGTTTTCTGTATTGTTCCAGTCTGTGTTTCCATGAAATTGGATTATGCAGCTTGATCATAGTGTTAAAGTAAACGGGGAAGACTCCCAAATAAACAAACTTGGTTGTCTTGGTATTTTTCTTTGGCGGTTGGCAAACAAGAAATGGTGAATTTTCCCAGTTGGTCACCACACTGCCATCTATTGATCTCTTGTAGCCACGACTACTTGCAGTTAATAATCACACCACTATGATGGGCAGCATAGCCCCGAGTTTAGCCATTTGGGGGGGAAAAGTTATGCATGGTTATTTGGCTGTACTACACTGTTTTTAGTTGAGTCATGAAAGCGAGCCAGAGGTCAGTTAATAAATATACTTTACAACCTTACTGTGACACACAAAGGACATTAGAGGGAGCCAGAGGTCAATACATAATTCACAACAACCTTACAAAAATAGGCCCTTTTGTAGTAGGGGGTGGCATTGTGATGTCAATAACATTAAAATCGGAACCAGCATGAATTCATAATACTGAGATGACATGTTTCAATTAAATTAGCAAGTAACAAAAACAAACAATTACAAAAATTGTCTTCTATAAAACCACATTTGTGGTTTAAACAAAAAGAAAAGTGCCTCTTTGGGGTTGGTCACTATGAAGATGTGCATTTGTTGCTCCACATTTGAATCATAAAATAATAAAACTCGATCTTTATTTTATAAAAAGCGTTGTTGGGTTTTATAACCTATACAGAATTGACGAAATCCGCCTTTTGTATTTGTTTGTGTGCTAAATGTGTGACTTTGAGACCTGTTTGTAATTTCCTCACCAGAAAGCTGGATGGATGTGAAAGGTGAGAAAGCATGCTGTTATTAATTTCCTTGTTAAATAAATGAAATTTGCAATATTATGATGTGATGATAGTCCTTTCAATATTGCATTCATCGATTTTCAAACTTAAATTTCTTCCTGTGGCGAGTGACCTTTTAGAATCTAACCACCCCTGCATGAACGTAGCGTATTATTATACTTTTGAGGACACCAACATTTTTGGAAGCTGATTTTATGAATGTAATTTTTAACCCAAAGCCTATATAATAGCCAATCTAGATCGACAATTTTTGGCGCACAAGACCTGTTTGCAGTAAGTAACCCTAACACCTAAGCCTAACCTCTACTGTACAGGTTTAGCATCCTCCTGGTGGGCATTGGTGGAAAGTAACTAAGTACATTTACTCTGTACTGTAGTACAATTTTGAGGTATTTTTTATTCAGGCAATATTATACTTTTACTCCACTACAATTATTTGAAAACTTTAGTGACTAGTTACTTTGCAGATATAAATTATTATATTATAAAACTTACATTTACACTTTAGCCCTATTTTATGCATATATGCTATTTGAAAATAGCAGATCTACAAGCTCACAAAGCGCCGCGATGTGATGCGTTTTGAGCTTGTAGATCTGCTATTTTCAAACATTTTATACTTTTACTTTTGGTACTGGTATCACTGGCACTGGTTTGGTATTTTTTATGGTATTGATACTTTTACTTAAGTAAAACATTTGAGTACTTTCCCACCACTGCTGGTGGGGCAGGCGAGGAGGAGACTGTTGCCTGACCCTGTCTGACAGCTTGGACCATGAGGACAACCACCTCATTCACCTCGTGCTGTGTCAGTCACTACTCACCAAGGCCTGGTGTCGTAGTGGTACTTTTCAACCACTTTTCCTTTGTTTGGCTGTCATATAAAAAACTCACTTGCAGTATAAGCCAGATAAAAAATAAAATGCTGTGAGTCAGCTTTCATTGGCGGGTAGCTGATGTACACCAATTCTCAATTGTGTATTGTATTGAGTTTCTACTATATACCCATTTTAGATCTACACTAAACATCTTTGCCGAAAATGGCTCATCTACAAGCTACAAGATGCAATGTCATGTTCATATTAACCATCAGGTCCCTATTTTGGGAAAAGTTTCCAGATTTGTCAAAATTTGCAAAACTCTTTCTTTAAAAAAAATATCTAAAAGTATCAAAATAGTGAAAACATCAGATCTAAAAGCTCAACCGATAGGTTGGCACGTGGGTGGGTGGTTTAAACACAAGGAGGAGATGAAGCAGATAAAATGCTGTGACAGATCCTGTCTGCTCATTCTACACAAGATCACAGGAAGTAGTGTTTTCACGGTCAGACCCCCAATAGATGCAGAGCAGTTGGCTGATGGAGGCCGCAGCTTTCTGCACTGTAGTGTGTGAGTAACTAATACTACTTATACTTTGGCTATTCAAGCTTATACATCTGCTATTTTTTGTAAAAGGTTTGTAAAAGAGACAAATGATTTATGATAATTAAGAATAAATTACAATAATAAATGTATTGCCTCGGCTCGGTATGAACCCTGGTTGACTCTATGTCCTGAATGAATTCAATATTGCATGAACACTGGTGCGATTATAAAAACTATGTTAGCTTGCAGTTGCGTGAGTTGGACATGCTCATGTTTGTCTCTGTTTCCTTTCTCTCCGTCTGCTCCCCCCCATCTCTGTCCCCTTCAGCAACCGTTCTCAGCATCACTCCAAACAGATCTCAGATGTTTCAGTATGAGTCTCTCAGGTTCAGTTGTGAAGTCCAGGAGAACTACACCCTGAAGAGGAATGTCTCATTCAATGGGGGCATTTGTTCCACAGACTGTCAGTGTCCCACAGACTGGGGACGAATACACTCAGCCCACTGTGTTATCAGAGACCTGTACCCTGAAGACACGGGAGTGTACTGGTGTGAATCGGGACAGGGAGCATGTAGTGATGCTGTCAACATCACTGTGACTGGTAGGGTCCATTTCAAAAGCTCATACGCCTGCTCAGCTTGATTGTATCATCATAGTATAAAGTATACAGGAGTGGGTGAAATTATTGTGTGCAAATGTCCTACAACTGCAGTTACAATGTCAAAACGAAAATACAAAAACAAAAATGAGTATACAAAAAAAGAAAATGTGCATAAATGTTTAAAGGTAGATTCAAGATTCAAGAAGGTTTATTTGTCACATGAAGAAAACGAAATGTCAAAATGTCTGCACATGATAGATTGCTCTCCCGTCTTTTCTTTAATGTTTTAACCAAACAACAACGTTTCACTTAATTGCTAAATAAATGCCTTGCTCAAGGAATCCTCACTGACTTTCTTTTGAGGGAGGAAGCGCTTTATTTATTGACAATTGGTTGCCACGTACCTAAAAACAAAAGCTTTCTTCGTTAGGCTGTAACCACTTTTGACTTTGATTCTTCACACATTTTGATTTTCAGTGGAGAAAGATGTGGGTTGAGAGACCAAATCTATGACTGTTTGTGTTTGTTCAGAAGGTGATGTGATCCTGGAGAGCCCTGTACTTCCTGTGACAGAGGGAAGTGATGTCACTCTGCGCTGCTGGTACACTAACAAAACAACTGGTAAACCATCCTCTGACCTCCCAGCTGATTTCTACAAAGATGGATCCCTCGTCAGGACTGAGTCTACAGGACAGATGACCATCCACAGTGTTTACAAGTCTGATGAAGGATTCTACAAGTGTAACATCTCTGACCTTGGAGAGTCACCAGAGAGCTGGATGGATGTGAGAGGTGAGAAAGCTGTTATTTTAAATTTCCTTGTTTAAAGGTAGGGTAAGTGATATTTTTTTGTTTTGTTAAAAAGGTTAAATTACTACATTCTGATAGTAATCATTGCTACAGAGCGTTTGTTTGGTCACAGGGGTCTCTCCAGCTTTTTAGTAAACAGAATATAGTACATTTTCAGGTAGGTGACAAAATTTAAGCCAATCAGGAGAGAGCGCTGAAATGCATTTTCTAGCTGGAGACATGGGAGACTCCTTTTACTGAACAAACACTCTATAGCAATGAGTACTGTCAGAATATAGAGCTATTTAACACTTATTTTAACTAAAGTAAATCATTTACCCTACCTTTAAATAAATGATATTTGCAATATTATGAGGTGATGATAGTCCTTTCAATTTTGCATTGATCGATGTTCAAATGTAACCTACATTTCCTCCTGTGGCGAGTGACCTTTTAGAATCTAACCACCCCTGCATGAACGTAGCGTGTGTTTGTTTTTAGGCCAGGCTGTGGTTTTTCAACTGGCTTGTTATTTTGAAGGAGTGGTGATTGTGAATGCGAAGCCGCCACATTTCAATGCCGTGCACATTCAACTTCCTGTGTTGGGCGGCGTGGGGCTCCTGCTCGCCTCCCTGTTGTCTTGGTCACGGATCTGCCGAAAGAAGAGAGGTGATACTTTCACAATATACTTTCACTCTTACACAAATGCAGATAAATCAAATTCATCATTCATTTTCCTCTCTGTCCTTATCTATCTATCGCACACACACGCACGCACGCACGCACGCACGCACGCGCACACACGCGCACACACACACACACACACACACACACACACACACACACACACACACACACACACATGCATACACACACGCATACATACAGGAATTAATAGAAACGACCTACTGTACTACCCTTCAACGGATATTATTTAAAAGAGTAAATAGGAAATGATCTCGGATGAGCAGGGGCCATGGTTAATTACAAGTACACTGTATACATGGGCATTGTTGCATTCTTCATAATGTTTTACAAAACGTATATGCGTTTCTTCCTGGTGCCTAATGATTGCTTTAATATAATTTGTGTCAGAATGTGTTCTAAATGGGATTCAATTTCTTTGGTTGTGATAGGTCGAGGTGAAGTTAACCTCGCAGCTCAGACCTACACTGACATCACATTCACAGAACCGGCACAGACCACCAACCCCACGGGTAAAGCTCAATACACATTATAAAAACTTTATATTAGTAGGCACAACAGGCATTCAATCAAATGTATCTTGATGGGTGATTTTTGTGTTTTGTGTTTCATGTTTCTTTTGTTTTTCTTTTTTTTTATATGGGTTGACGCAACCATGGCTTATTTAATTATTCACTCTCCTTCTTGTCCTTTGTCAGATCATAGTTTTGCTATAGTTGTTAGTTTACTGTCTGCTTTCCAATCTTCGGTATTCTCTTGTGAGCCTTTGTCTCGTAGTTCAAAGAATTACGATTGACTAGATCTCAAGCGAGATCGTATCTGAATGACTATTTCCGGGGATTAGTGATGCGCGGGTCGGGTTTTTTCATGACCCGCCCCGCCCCGCCCCGCGACGGAACCCAACCCGCCTCAACCCGCCCCGCGAACCCATATATAAATCTATGGCTCAACCCGCCCCGCGACCCGCGATTTTTTTTTTATTCTGTAAAATCATGGTTAGAAAATAATCCCCAAGTGTATTCAAACTGTTTTATTGTTATTATTCTTATTCTTATTAGGAATAAAGACAAAACAAGAGCATGTGATTTTTTTCTTTTTTTTTTGCGTGTGAGAGCGGCTGACCCGCTCACCCGCAGCCCGCATAATTGCCTCCGAAATTCTGACTTGACCCACCCGCGCCGCGGGTTGACCCGCAGGTCCCGCGGGTTACGGGTCAACCCGCGCATCACCGGGGATTCTTCCTTGTCCTCTTTCCAGGAACCCGGCCTTCCTTTACAGTAGGTTCCTTCCGAGCACCCTTAGGTTCTGCTTACTGGGTCCACCAACCAGTTGAGGTCCTTAACAATTTCTTCTTTTTTTTGTTTTCATCAAGGAGGGTGGGCGATGGACTCTCCTTTGTATTCGCTCTTCATTCAGATGGACAGCCGGGCTGAGGAGGGGCACAGAAGGACGTCTCCGGCGGGACTCGAACCCTGGCGGACAGCAGGGTCTCATATGGTTCTGGAGGTGAGTATCCACACAGCCACACAATCAACACACAGACAGTCTAGTGATGAAGACGTGTGATGTCACATATCGTCTCTGTCGGGTGGAAACCTCATATGTCCAAAACTGTTACTTTTCAGGATTACAATTAAAAAATAGCAAAAGCAGCAGATCTACAAGCTACTGGACTTTGTGTGACGCTGTAGTATGATCGTTAATTTAAGAACACAAAAAGTTAGAAAATGGGGTTTCTACCCGACAGCAACGATTTGTCGGTTTCAGGTTATTGTTGTAATTTTGCCTGCCTGTCTATGCATGTAGTGTGGGATAATGGTGGTTATGTGCGTGGGAGTACGTTTGTGCATGTGTGTGGTTACTCAGATTAGTCATGTTCATAGCCCAGTCCTTCTGCTGTTATTTTACAATTACATCTCTCTCTCTCGCTCTCGCTCTCTCTCTCTCTTCACTCTCTCTCTCTCTTCGCTCTCTCTCTCTCTCTGTGTGTGTGTGTGTCTGTGCGCGCATGTGTGTGTGTGTGCGTGTCTATATCTCTTACCCTAGATGTGACCAATGCAAATCTGTCTATTCCAACGTCGAACCAGATACAACCTAAAATATTGACAACAGAGCAAGTGTTACCTAGCAACGGCAATCATTTCATTTATATCGATTTCAGATATGAAACACTGAAATACTTGACACAGCAGTGTGCTGTTCTGAAAGTGTGTGATATGATTAGTAATTTAATTGTGGAATTCAATGTTCATCAATCATCAAATTAACTGTATAGTCTATGCTGTCCATAATAAAAGAGACATTGTTAAACAACGTTTACCCTTTGATTTCTGTGTACATGAATCCATACATATTAGATTTGTCTATGTTTAGGGGACATAATGTAATCACAGGTTTCTCAACCAGTGATTCAATAACCTACTTTAGAATATATCAATGGGACAGTGCCCTCAATACCCTCATACCTGACTAACAACTTCTCCAAAGTGAGTGACACCCACAGCCACAACACTAGAGCGTTGGTTCTCAAAGTGGGGTCTGGGGACCCCCAGGGGTCCCATTGGGATACCAGGGGGTTCCCAGTTAAATTAGTTCCAATTAGTTACTAAATCACAATCATTTTAACCACATTAGCCTTGTGTTATACTTACTTTGGCCATTCAAAAAAAGCAGATATACAGGCTCATATGAGCTTGTAGATCTGCAAAAATGTTTTATTGTGAAAATTTGTGAAAACCTTTGAATATATATATATGTTTTAAAGCCGAACATGTTTAACTCAAATCTTTGCTTCTGGAGGTCGCTGTCACAAAATATGAGATGGGGGTCTGCAGCCAAATTTGTATAATTTTTGGGGTCCTGCACATGAAGAAGTTTGAGAACCACTGCACTAGAGGGAGCAACAACGATCTGGTACCACCCACCTTTAGAACAAACAACAAACAAATTCTCATTCTACTACTCTGTCACCAAAATGTTGGAATGCCCTGACACCATCCATGCACTGATCCATTACAAGATGTAAATCACTGGTCTCTTTCACAACTGGTGTGAGAGATAATCTATCAGGAGACCACAAGGGGAGGTTTAATTGATTGATTGAATACTTTATTAGCAGTTTGGAAAAAAAAGCACAGGAAAGTACAGTTCAATACAAGGTCTGCTAAGAGGATTTTAAACCCAAGAAAGCTTATGGCTTGTTTCCATTGGGTTCCTTTGTACTCAATTCATCGAAACATTAACATGACAGACACATATACACAACTACGCAAAACATCATATAAACAGCTTGAAAACAAAAATATGTACAGTAAACAGTTTGGGGGGGGGGGGTCTTTTAGGGCGGTGTTGAAGGAGAGTAGGGATTTACACTCCTTTACGACAGTTGGTAGGGTGTTCCACATTTTTGTGGCATAGGTCTATACAAATTCCCATAGAAAGGTGTGTCATCCACTGCCTCCGTTTTTCCTTTTTCTCCTTTGTATATATAGTGTTTGTATTTGCTGATGACATTGATTGATTGATTGAATATTTTATAATTAACACTTAGCACAGAGGTACAGTTCCATACAAAAGGATGATAAAATTATAAACCCAAGAAAGCACTATGGCTTGTTTCCATTGGGGTCCTGTGTATTCAATTCATCGAAAAATGTATTATTGTGTTAATTTTGTCAGCTATGTTGATTAATTGAATACATAGGATCACAATGGAAACAAGTCCACAGAACTTTTGTGTGGTATCCTTTTAGTCTTAATGTCTGACTGTACAATGTGCTGATTACATTTCTGACTAATAAAGTATTCAATAAATAAATAAAAACAACTTCAGCCTATTTGGTACATCTGCTACAGCAGTGATTCTCAAAGTGGGATAGGCCTACTTAAAATAGCATCAAAACATTTTTAACCACCTAAAGCCTATATACATTGGAAATGTGAAAATAGACGATCTACAAACTCACCATGTGTGGCATGGCGACATAGACGTGCTATCCAAAAATCTTGAAGAAATGCAAAATATAAATCACTTTTTAAAAATATTTTAACAACACAAATCTTATATCATGAGGTCCCTGACACAAAATCCATTGGGAGTACACAGCCAAACCCATATTTATTTGGGGATCCTTGACATGAAAAGGTGTGAGAGAGCCACTGCTCGAAGCGGAGCACTTATTTACTCTAATATGATGCTGCCCCCTACAGGCAGGCCCGTGTCAATAGATTAAAGTGACTAAATAGATTACTATTTATATTTTGATGGAACATATGTGTGAGCAAATGTTTGACATGAAAAGAAGGGTCACAGATATCACAGGAATTTACATAACCACGCCATTCTCCAGTAATGTGTATTTGGTAACACACACACAGCAGGAAACATTGTTTGCTATGTATTATGCTTTTATTTAAAGGTAGGGTAAGTGATTTACTTTGGTCAAAATAAGTGTTAAATAGCTCTATATACCCATTGCTATAGAGTGTTTATTCAGTAAAAGGGGTCTCCCATGTCTCTCCAGCTCTTTATTAAACAGAAAATACATTTTCAGTGCTCTCTCCTGATTGGCTTAATTGTCACCTGCCTGAAGATGTACTATATTACTAAAGAGCTGAAGAGACCCCTGTGACCGAACAAACGCTCTGTAGCAATGATTACTATCAGAATATAGTACTTTAACCTTTTTAACAAAACATGTTTACCAAAAAATATCACTTACCCTACCGTTAAATGAAATTATTTTGAAGTAAACACCAACTAATATGCATGTTGTGGTATGATTATGCCTTGAGTAGGTAGGCCTACAAAAATATGCATACTGCTTACTGCAAGCACACAGCTGCATCAACTAATTAGCAACACCTGCATCAATCTCTTGAATCACTGAATCAAAAGGAGAACCATGAAGTGATAATGACAGTGAGAAGCCAGAAACATGTAGGAGAGGAAGGAAAGTCCGCACACATATCAGAATTGTCTTAAAGTAGGTACAAGCCAGAAACATGCAAATGAATAAACACATTTAATTAATTAAAGTTCACATCAATTAGACAATGAGAGCATAAAAACTCCCCATGCAGTAGCTTGGAAAAAATATGGGTTTGAATCATTTTAACACTACAGTAAAGGAGAAGTAAATAACAGTGGGTAGAAATATTTTTGCATAATAATTTTACACTCTTTACAACTCAAATTTATTAGCAACATAATTTCTCCAACAATATTTGGGAAATAATTATTATACTTCCAATAACAATCCATTCTCTCCCGTCTTGTCAAGTTAAATTTAAGATGATACACCATAACGTAATTTTCAACACTTGAACTTGACAAAATTTGGGTGAATGTATAAAGGAAACTTTTTTCATTTTACCTAGAATTATCACAATGCTGCCATCTAGTGGACAAAATGAACTACAGCAAGTAAAACTGCTCAACACATTCAAAGCAGTAGTCCTGGCCACTTATTAGTTGGTGCAAATATCATATGTAATATAATAATAATAATAATAATAATTATAATAATAATAACTAGGAGCACAAGTCTCCGCCAGCAGACTTGTGTTGGGAATGTTGGGAATGTTCTACTTCTTATGTTCTAATTCTTACAAAAAATAGAACATGTTACTGTGTCATAGTAACATGACACAAGTGTCCTATCCGTCCTGTCTGTATAAGTGTCCTATCCGTCCTGTCTGTATAAGTGTCCTATCCGTCCTGTCTGTATAAGTGTCCTATCCGTCCTGTCTATGTAAGTGTCCTATGTAAGTGTCCTATCTGTCCTGTCTGTGTAAGTGTCCTATCCAATTGTTACAGTATCCGCCATTTCTCAGCCATTTCGTGATTGTTCCTGTCTTACCTCACTTTGAAAGAGGCAAAGACTCTTTCAAAGTGACACATGTATTTATAGCCCGTTATATGTCACTAGCCAATCAGATCACACTATTTCACCGTATTGTCAAGTGTCACGTGAGGCTCGACCAATGTTTGCTTGGCTGACGGAAAGTGAAAACAAACTCTCCTGGCGGAGACAATAAGTATTAGAATATATCAAGGGTAAGCAATTTTCTTTAAATGCTCAAAGTTTGTTACAGATATAAGTGGCTCAACAGTGTCCACATTACTTCCTAATACTAATAGGCATTAATTCCCTTCAATGCAGTTGGAAATGTACAGTATCAGCTGACCTGACACTACTGCAGATGGTTCAGGTCATGGATATAACTTTGGCTTGTATTAAAGCTGCACTATGTAACTTTCCTCTTCTATGCCGGATTTGAATCCAGGTCTCCTGCCAAGTGCTGACATTTTTACCATTAAGTTATAGATAGAGCCTACCTGCTTGCTCAGTGGATAAATTGAATCTTGACCTTCAAATCAAATTCTTAATAAACCAGAAACAATATCGTGTCAAAGGTCATGTCTCACCTACACACAGGATCTATAATGTCTCAATAGAAGAGCAGAGAGACCAAATAGTATAAGTTATATTGTATAAACATACTCAAATAGAAAGATTGGACACAAATGCATTTTATCCATTAATAAAAAGTTACATAGTGCCGCTTTAAGTGTAGTTATTTTTACATTTTCTAGTCAAATTTAACTCTTGACGGTACAATGATATCTTTTACATGTTTTTATGTATTTTTTCTATGTAGCGGTGGCATTGGAGGCCACACGTGATAACCACACTGGTAAGCCAGCGACTCATTTCATGTACACACATGTAGGGACTTGCTACATGAAACCGAAATTAAGGTTAAAGCTGCAATCCAGAACTTATTTAATGGACAAAATAAATGTGTTAACAAATCAGAACAGAAACATATTAAAAAACAGCAAAGTTCATTGTTTGAGTTGATAGAAACTGTTACATTTAATGGAATGTTTACTGCAGCAACTTGAACCACTTGAACCCCAGCCCAGCATTCCTATTCTGGGGGGAACATTAACACATATGTACCGAGTAGGCCTACAATGCACCTCAGGTAAGTTTTACTAAGAATAGAGGCTTCAAGTGGTTAAAGTTTCATGTGTTTAATCATTTGGAGTCAATAAGTGATCACTGATCCAGTTTGGTGAAAAATGTCATGTACATATTATCAGCTCCCTTTGGAAAATTGCCAACCCATGCTGTCCTCTTCTGCAAAGTCCAGACCCACAGGTCCACAGTTTCCTCCTCTCCTTCTCTGGATTAGTTTTCTGGAGGTAAAGCACTGACCTGGCATACGTTGGCTGACGTAGGTTCGCTCACACAATTCAAATCACACAGTCTGACATCACAATTTGAAAAATGTCTGTCACAGAGAGACATCCAAAATCATGCAGTGTGCATGTCCCTTTACAGAACATCATGGACATTATAAAAAAGAAAATTGTACTTCTATTCTATTCTATCTAACGCTCAAAATATGTATATAACCACTTTCACATACTGTATGCTCTCTGTACTGTATGTATATATATTTATTTGTTTTATTTAACCTGTTTCCCTTTGCTGTCATTCTACCTCTATCCTTTCTCTTCTCACGGAATGCTACAAAACAATGGAGTGCACAGCCACACATGCTTTACACCTGTAAAACTGTGATGTGACAAATAAACGGATTCTATTCTATTCCATTCGTACTCAGGGCGGTGGGGCGTTCATACAATGCTGTGGAGAGGAACAGTTACATTTATCAAAGTCTTATTTTTTGCATTTTCACAAGGACGGCAGAAGCAATTCAAAGAGGTCAAACCACAGAGAGCGCTTGAATGTCAAGTTACATCGACTTCCCCTTCATAGCTGCATAACCACACTTTAAATAGAGCACGTATACCTGTTCATACAGACAGACAGACAGACAGACAGACAGACAGACAGAGATCAGACAGACCATGAGAGGGGCTGAGGGTGGCTGACTGCATGCACCTGACAGCATGAGAACATTAATTTCTACATATAGTAATGCAGTGGTTCTATGTCAAGACCCCCACATTAATGTCATACCTCTCAGACAAGATTTGTGTTGTTAAAATGTAAACTTTTCCCCATTTTGGGGGGAAATAGCAACCAGCTACAAGCTCACAGCGCGTTGTAAGCGTTGTAGGCTATGCATGAGCCATAATGTCTTCCTTCTGTTAAAGTGACATTCTAACAATTTCCAATGACAACTTAATCGTCTAAGAGTCAATGTTTCTCAAATGGGGGCACTAGGACACCCAGAGGTACTTCTGAGCAATCTGAGCCGATCTACAAGCTCACGTGTCGCAGCGCGACGCGTTGTGAGCTTGTATATCTGCTATTTTCAGAGCGCAACACCCGAACATAAAATGACTTGTCTTTTAGTTCTACTGGATCTCTTCTCCATTGGTCCCTCCCTATCATTTTAGTCTAGGTTTTGGTTGCTGGCGAAATTGTCAATATATTTAGTCTTAGTAGTCATCATAGCTTAGTTTTTATTTAGTTTTCGTCAGTGAAAAAAGGTATTTGACGAAAATTTTTCGTCATAGCTTTAGTCGCCAAAATGAACACTGATTTCAACTTGTTTGGACACTATGGGCTTACTGTGGAGTTTTCCCACATAGTAGATAGAGCTCTGGAATATCACTTTTAAATTGCTTGACCTATTTGGGTTAGGGTGGGATAGAACAGGCAGAGCAGAGCACTAACTATGGTTTGTTTTTTTCCACCGTGCTATATGTGAATCGTGCCATTTACCCACAGTAGAAAAGTATGTTACGGTTGTTTGTTTCATTGTGATGTTCACGGTTTGACTCACTGTGGGTGGATAGCCTACACGAGACGATGAGGAAGCCCCAGATATAGCTGGTGTCGTCCTACTTTCAAAGGCTTCTTGCTTCTGCTCTGCAGTCCTTGAACACTAACTACACTATGTTCCACAGCAAAACACAACTGGGCTGATGCACAGGGCCATCATTAGACCCAGTACTGTAATGAGTCCATGCAACTGTATGGATATTGTACCATTGTAAACAGTTCTATGTTATTAAACGTTGAATTAAACATGTTTTCATACATTCAGTGTTACTGTGCTACTACTGCAGTATGATAGCATGTTATTTAGACAGCTGCCAGGTTCATTTGTTGACCTGGCAGTTTCTCAGATGTACAGATCATTTATTTTGTGATATTATACTGTATAGACTGATGCTAGGTTCTTATTGGTTTATATGATCCTAGATTACTGAGGCACTACACTGTCTCTGCCTTTGATGCATGTGTTTACCTTGTTTACTATAAATCACTCTGGATTAAGCGTCTGCCAATTGCCTAAATTGTAAATTGTACTGCCTTCTGTCTGAAACCTCCTATTTTCTCAAGACACCAGACAGAGTCACCCGCTTCCTCATGCAGCCGTGGCCATTTGGCTTTGTGGGGTGACAGAGGTGACAACCACACTGGTAAACCAACGTGTGATTTCATGTAGCCTAACGTAACTGTACGTTCCTGTAGAGACTCTCTGCATGAAAGGAACATGAAGGTTTAGGTTATAAGAAAAGTAAAAGTGACACCAGACGATTTCGATCAGTGGTGGGCAAAGTATATACACAAGTAAATACTCAAGTATTCAAAAGTAGAAATTGCAAAATACATCTTTTTTATTTTAATATCAATGCATGTATTGCAATTTATTTGGAACCCCCCCCCCCCAGTGGTTAATTCACAATAATATCATTAATTAACCACTTACTGTAAGCCCCCAACCCCCATGACTCTAGGTACCCAATCTTACATTTATTATATTTTTGGGTCCCTAGAGTCCCTCCCTTCCTAGAAAAGTAGTTGAGCCAAACGTACAATTGTTTTATTTGAAACGTAGCGGAGTGAAAGTCATGAGCTTGAAAAAAAATAAAAAATAATCTAATATGCCAAAAATGTACTTTCTGTAAGTACAACACAAAGTAAATGTACTTAGTTACTATCCACCAATGGTTTTGATTGAGACAATCAAAACCCTAAACACTACAATCAACGTTCTCAAGCTATCTGACCTCTGACACACAAGCTCACAACGTGTTGCATCGCGACACATTGTTAGCTTGTAGAACGGCTCTTTTTGCTGTGCGACACATATGAAACAGGTCTTAAGAGGTTTAAAAGGGTTGTGTTACTCTGTTGCACAAACAGAACCACAGCTGCTATGTGTTCCAATAGAACAACAGGCGGCCTTAGTGCAACAGTTCATACCATAACCACAGTAAGAAGCCACCATACAGTACATGTACAAAAATGCGTCTTCGTTTCCGAGAGGTAGACACATCACTTCCCATAAACAGGTTCACAAAAAGACACAAGTCTTTGACGAATGTGACCAACGCGGTGGTTAGCCACGACCCGTGGCTGAAGAGACGGTATCGGCTCTCACCGTCTAAACATGAACAACTACACCCCCATCAAACCCACTTATGTACAGATGAGCCCTTGCACCATATCTCTAAATACACACATAAAGACAGAAGACAGAAGGGCTGCATGGCCAACATCCAGGGCACCTACAGTATCAACAGATAAATGATTATTTCCTTCATTGACACTGGTTCACCCATGGATTTTAAAACGTCTTGTTTGTTTATGAGAAAACTGGGGAACTGTAACAAAAGTAAATGATTTGTCTCAAAGGCCTAGGTATTGTTTGTGTGTACGCGTCACGTAATATATATTATGTGTGTGCCTTCGATACTGTATGTCATTCATATCAACAGAAGACGACTAGATATGTGGAGAAAGTACTGTTTCAAACTGTACTTCACCCAGGGAAAAACAACCTTCTAGTACAGCAAATAGCCACACTTCACACACTCTTACAATGTCTCTCCGGAACATTCTAGAACATGGGCTCATTCTGACCTTGCAGGTAAAGACAACAGAATGCTAGAATGACATTCTAGAATCCCATTCTAGAATGGGATGCCTATTCCCCTTTGTTTTTACTAGAAGTCTCATTCCACTAAAGCTACTACCTGAAATGAATAGAGAGTGGAAAGCATTGTGCTATAAGTAAGTAATACAAAATAAAATGTGAATCTTTGGTATTCCAGTGGAGACACTTTTGTCCAAGTGTCTCCACTCTCAGCATCCTGTAACACAGAACACACAGAAAGAGCTGTTATTTAAAAACTGCCACAAAAACAAAATTATTTAGTCTCACTCATTTGTGACACGGAGACAGTAGGCTATGTCTGTTTCTTCTATTTGTTGCTAAGCAGGACCTTGACATGCTTTTGAAATAGTGATCAATAAAACCATAAAATATGCAACAAGCACGAGAGACAGAGACAGACAGACAGACAGACAGACAGACAGACAGACAGACAGACAGACAGACAGACAGACAGACAGACAGACAGACAGAGAGAGAGAGTATTTGATGAGATGGGGTGAGAATGTGTTGATCGATGTGTGTGGACCAGTAAAGCCTGATTTATACTTAGTTGTGCACTGGTTTTCCATATATACAAGCATATATTCAAGCTCACAATGCGTCCCATTCGTGGCGCGTTGTGAACTTGTAGATCTGCAATTTACTTAGCACGACACAGGCCTTAAGGCTATAGTCTGTGTTTGTGTATGAAAGAGTGAACTGAACTGTCAGACTGTAGATCGTGTCGGTGTGTACCACTGAACTGACCTGCCAGGCTGTAGACTGGATCTGTGTGTGGGCCACTGAATTGACCAGCCAGGCTGTAGACTGTGTCTGCGCGTGGGCCAGTGACCACACCACCTGCAACTATATGGTAAGAGAGAAAAGAACAAAATGTACAAACAAATAAAAATAGACACAAACCGGCACAAACAAGACAACAAATGTTACAAATAAGAAGCAAACAAGGAAACAAATGAAAACAGACAAACAAACAAAGACACAACAGAAGAAAGAAAGAAATGAACAAAGCCACAATGTAGTCTGCATAGGGTATAGACTTTATACAGCAATGTTGTTGAGTACAGAACATTTCCTCGTTGCTACAGGGGGCTTGTAGGAGGCCATGTAAGGCTTTCTCTTTTATGTGTGGTTTATTTGTGGGGGCAGCTCTCAGTGCAGCTAAATGCATCATGACAGAACACATCACAGCAACACGGAATGGACTCTAAAGATATTGTGAGAAAACGAACGGCATCAGCCTCTGTTAATGCTGTGTTCACTGTCACACTGGCAGCTACAAAGATACAGGCTGCCATTCTTTTTCAATGGAATCCACTCAATCCAGTGACATGAAGAAGATACATCCGATGTTTGTAGCTGCTACAAAAGCTGCAACAGCTACAAAGCGTTATTGTTGTGGTGTTGTTGATGATGCTGGTTGAGACCCCAGGAAGAGTAGCTGCTGTAACAGTACATAAGCTAATACAGGATAAATTAAATTAAATTACATTAAATTAAATTAAATTAAATGAACTTAAATTACATTAAATTCAATTAAATTCAATCAATCAATCAATCAATCAATCAGTCTGTCTATTATGTTCAATACAACTTGTCCTATTTTCTCACCCGTTTGAATCATATGAGCTGAATCTGCTCCAGGTCTCTCTGAATCAAAAACAGCAACAAAACAAACCGTAATATAATTAGTAACATTATATGTTTAAATATACTACTTTGTTTTTAATGTCTTATAATAAACAATAATTGTCCATTAATTTATTTGGGTCACATAGTTTCAGTGTAGCAAGCTATTTTCCCATGTAACTTGTAGCTTAATTGGCAAGCTACATTTATCTGAGGGAAAGCTTGCATGTAGTGGAGCAACTGATGGCTTAGATGTGAATCCTTGTTGGTTTTCCTACCTCTCTTCTTCTTTGTTACTTCAGCATATATGACTCCCTGAGGGGCTGGATCATCAGTTGTTCCAGACACTGAAACACAAGAAGTTGTTAAAACATACTTTAGATCACACTGGTTCCCTACCTTTTCTGGATCCGGGCCCACTTGAAAAGTGTGCATTTTCAGAGCATGTTTATTTTAATGATCAATCGATTGTGTTCCGGCTTGGATCAAGGGAACTAACAGTATACTTTAAGTTTGTATTTCTCGGTATCACAATGAAAACACATTTTCAAGTAAAAAAAACTAAACAAAACACCATGACAAGGCGTGGCCGAGACTGTTTACGCCCCTGTCTGTCCGTCCGTCCGTGTGTCCGTATGTGTGTGTTTGTCATTCTGCATTCTACTCCTACAAATTGTGTACAAACATCACACAAATCAGTACACATTATCTCTAGTCATCATTATCTATAGTCATGTGATCAAGATGGATCTGTTTGATTTTTCATATTTCATCCTGATTGGCTAAGATTGGTTTTAAAAATGTGCAGGAATGGCCCGTTTTGAACAACATGCCTCAAATCATGAACACAGCGTCCGATTGCTGTGAAACTTTGCACACACATTCCACTAGGACAAGGAAGGAATGTCACCCTACATTTTGATCAGTGTGTCAGTCCTGTCCTGCGTTAAACACACAGTGGTCCATACCCTTGTTAAAAAGCCCAATATAGACCCAGGAGGTCTCAGCAACTTCCAGCCTATCTGAAGCCCATCTCATGTTTTAGGGCATGCCATGGCACTGAGACAGCTCTCCTTATGGATTAACCATTAACAAGTTGGCTACTGATTCAGTGCTATTTTACTCCTGCTGGACCTTAGTGCCTCGTTTCACATGGTCAACCAGTCTTTAGTACAGTTTAACCTTTTGTATTAGGTCTTTAAACACTTTTAATCTCATTAAGAGACATTTTAATAGTAGTTTATGGACATAAGATTTGTTGCGTCTTAATGTTTGTCATGTGCTGTTTTAGTAAAGTTTTTAGGTCAACGTTTGTTGTTTTTAAATGCACTTAAATTTACTTTCTGTCTTTCTCTCCATCTCTCTCAGTCTGAACAAACGCCATATGGTTTTAGTTTATTTTGGTCCTACATTACCTTTGTGTTTCTTGTAGCAGAGCAGGCTAGCCAGCACCAGCAGAAACACAAACAGGAAGGAGACGGCTGTTCCAATCAGAATGTGGAGATGCAGGGAGGGGTCAGTGGTGGAATCTCCAGATTGGTCGCCAGGAGGGATGGCAGACAATTCATTCTCTGAAATGTGTACGATTATGACAATTGAATTGAAAATGCTAAAATAAAATAAATACATGAAATATCATAAAAAAATTATGATGGAATAACAAATGAACCACTATTAAATGGAAACGTATGATAAAAAAAAGAATGCATTTTAATGATAGAATGATAAACCAGAAATACTTTTATGTATTTTTGTCCCTGACTTCATGCCACCTCTTGATAATCCCAGGCTGATCACTTGTTTGTGTGTTTGTATGTAACTGCATGACTCACCCCTCACATCCATCCAGCTCTCTGGAGACTCTCCACGGTCTGAGATTATACACTTGTAGAATCCTTCATCAGACTTGTTAACAGTGTGGATGGTCATGTTCTCTGTAGATGTGTTGCTGATGAGGGATCCATCTTTATAGAAATCAGCTGGAAGGTTTGAAGAAGGCTTTGGTAATTTCTCATGCTTATCCCAGCAGCGCAGAGTGACGTCACTTCCCTCCATCACAGGAAGTACAGGAATGTCCAGGATCACAGCACCTTCTGAACAGAATTAAATGTCATTTAAGACTTAACTCTATGAAACATTAGATCAAATAGAAAGGCATGAATTGAAACAGTTGATGATTTAACAATAATATGAACTTACCAGTTACAGTGAAATGTAGGCCTACTTTATTACTTATTTTTCTCTGTTTAGACTCACACCAATACTCTCCATTGTCTGAT
>NC_139956.1:27390663-27420663 GCF_963454915.1 Gymnoscopelus microlampas | reverse complement strand
CAATTGCATCATTTGCCATGGTAAATCATTTTAATAGGCTACTGTAAATCATTTTGATATGGCGCAATCTGCCACAAACAATCTGATAAAACTATGAAGCTTTAGTAATAATATGAATAATTTAAAAAGTTGACTATTTAATGAACATTTAACCCATTAAAACTAGGATAGCATCTGTGTCATTTTAGATTTTAGCTATATAGCAACATGACTTTTCAAAAAAAATCTTAGGATTTAGATCATTGGTTTAGAACAGTGGTTCTATAATCATTGCAGATCTACAAGCTCACAGCGAGTCACTTTGTGGTGTGCTGCCAGTGGTGGACAGTAATGGAGTAAATGTTCTTGTACTGTACTTGAGTACAGATTCTGAGGATCTGTACTTAACTTGAGTATTAGATTTTTTTTGATACTTATTACTCTTACTTGAGTACATTTCCAAGGAAAATATTTTACTTTTACTCAAGTGCATTTCTAGGAAGGCTGTAAAGTACTGAGTACTTTTAAGCCCACTCCACATCCACACCAATGATTAGCCATGCAACACCTTGCAACATGGAACTACATGCAACTACTTGCAACCATTTGGTTGACCTTAAAACGGTTTCGTTGCAAGGAGTTGCGACTAATTGCCTTGGTGCGGTTTGGCCTTTAGGTTGGCTGTTTTCCCTAAAATGCAATTGGCCTAACTTCTGCTCTCACACTGGCCGTGTTTCTGTCTTCCCCCTCCGCTCGCCTCTTTGTTACATCTTGTATGGGTGTATAGGAGTAAAAGTATTTAGTTCTGGTTCCTCAGTCATTTCTATGTTTTTATTGGTGTTTCTGCAGGCTTTGTATAACGTAGTGGTTCTACAAGCACATCAGTGCATGCCGTGCTGGTTTCAGTGCTGAGTTACAGTACTTCTCTGAAACAAGAGTTACAAGGTCCTATACATTCATTGTGAAAACATTACAGCAATTCATTGATCTGAAAATTAAGAAATTTACTTTTACTTTTACTTTAAGTATTTTTCAAAGCATGTACAGCATGTAGAGTAAATTTGAACAATGAGTATCAGAGTATCTGTACTGGGGTCGAGTACTTTGTCCACCTCTGTGCGCTGCGAACGTGTACATCTGCTATTTTGGAGCATTTAAAAAAAATCTTGGAAGTGTTTTGAGAAAATGTTGAATAAATAATCTCTACTGGGGGGTCCCTGGCACAAAGCATTTTCTGATGGGGTCCCCGGCCAAATATACAGTATATCATTTTGACGGTCCTTGGCACGAAAAAGTTTGTAGGCTACTGATTTAGAAGGCATTTATAGTGGGTTAATGAACTTACCAGTCACAGTGATATTAACAGTATCAATTCTGTGTGGTTTCTGTTCAGACTCACACCAGTAAACTCCACTGTCTGATTGGCCTACACTAGAGCGTTTACAACCACGCTCATCTGTTCTCCCCCAGTCATGACATTGTCCAGCCTTCCCATTTCCGTTCCTCATCACTGTCCACCCAGCAGAGTCTCCTTGTGGTGTCTCACAGTAGAAACTGATCGATTCATATCTAAAGAACTGAGACCTGCTGGGACTGACAGTCAGAATAGATGAACCTGAGAGAGAGAGAGAGAGAGAGAGAGAGAGAGAGAGAGAGAGAGAGAGAGAGAGACAGAGAGAGAGAGAGAGAGAGAGAGAGAGAGAGAGAGAGAGAGAGAGAGAGAGAGAGGTTTATACTAATAATACATCCAATTTATATAGCGCTTCTTGGTACTCAAAGTCACTTTACACAACAGAACAACTTCAATAAGAGAATAACTGGTTAAGAAAGCCATAAACGTGTTTGATAAAATGTAATTCTCATTTCTTCATTGTAACATTCTGGGGAAAAAAGTATTATTGAGCTCTCTGCCCCACCTTCTTTAAATGTATTTGTTACAGAGAGGACTGACATTGACTAGAGCCACCACTAGAGCACACTGTGAGGCACCACATTTGACAAATAGGGAAGTCCACGTTGGAAAGGGAGGTACAAGGTAAACCACTGTGATAGTTTATTAACCCGACACATAGCAATGTATTTAGTTTTTGTTGCTAGGTTTTTGTCACATGTAATGCTTGGTATAAAGTAACTCAATATTTACTCAAGTACCGTACAATTGTGAGTGACTTTTACTTCACTTGAGTATTTAAAATGTTCGATACTTTATAGTCCACTCAGATGGGCAGACAAATATTGCTCCACTACAATTGTGTGACAGCTTTAGATTTAGATTATTATTACAAACAAACATACAGTTAAGCCCTATGTTCTACTTCGGCTATTCAAAAATAACGGATCTACAAACTCTTGTAGATCTGCTTTTTTTTTTTAACTTGTTTGAACAAGTTTGAGGAGCCTACTTTCTTTTAGTACATTTTGATGCCAATACTTTTGTACTTTTACTCAAGTAAGTTGAATATAGACCTTTTTGTAAGTGAGTATTTTTCATATTGTAATGCTACATTGATGTTAAAATGGTTTAGTTTAGTGGGGAAACCCACCTATCAGATTCACACACACACTAGAAGTCTGTGATGGCTGCACACGCATGCGTGTATAGATGCATGCAGGATGAAAACAATAAAAAAGGGGGACAGGAAGAAATGCCACAATAGCTCACAACGCACCACAGCAACATATCTATCAGCTATTTCCCACGACTGGACGCCTATATTATGACATACCCAGAATAGGGAAGTGGTTGAGGGGTGAGTGTCTATGAGGTTCTGCAGTTACAGTTATTGCAGATATAGATTAATATTACAAAAAACAGAAATCTATAAACGTACCTGTTGAAACTCGTTCAGGTGTTAGTAGATGTTGTCTGCGTACATTGGTGTTAAATAACTGATAAGAAATCTACAAACATACCTGTTGAAACTTGTTCAGATGATAGAAACATGATAGAAACAGCAGTTTCCATGAAATTAACACGAGGAGAAATAATCATTAACTTTGCTGTACAAGCTGTACTGAGCATGTTTATGTGACAATTAACACGTTGAATTTGAATGCAAAGATTTTAAATGTAATATAATGTAAAATAAATAATATGTCTGATCCACGCACGCACGCACGCACGCACGCAGGCAGGCACCCACCCCGCCTCTAGTGGCTCCAATTGGGATGATGTATCTTCCTAAATTAAAGATTTTTAGTCAATAGTTCGTCTTGCATTTGCCACTAGTTCTTTCATTTCCGTCAATTGTTTGTCTTTGTTTGCCAGTAGTTCTTTCATTTCCGTCAATTGTTTGTCTTTGTTTGCCAGTAGTTGTTCTCTGAGTTCCTTCTTGGTCATTCTTTTGACCATGTTGTTCTCTCTCTCTATCATCAGCAGGTCTCTCTCTCTCTCTGTTCAGATCCTGGTTGATCCACATGTTGTCTCTGAGTCTCTGTGAATGAATAATTTAGTTTACATTTAATGTGTTCCACTTCCTGTAGACATTTATAGAAAAGATTAAATGTGGAAACAACAACAACATCTCAATAGAAATGTGGCAATGAAGCTAAAAACATTATTTGACAATTGCATCCTCTACAGAAAAGGTAGTAATGTATATGAAGAGTACACACACACACACACACACACACACACACACACACACACACACACACACACACACACACACACACACACACACACACACACACACACACACACACACACACACACACACACACACACACACACACACACACACACACACACACACACACACACACACACACACACACAACACACACACACACACACACACACACACACACACACACACACACACACACACACACACACACAATAAGATGTGTATAGAGGTAAGAAGTCCATGTCCTTGCTGTATTTTTGTACAAAATTAACATAATTTTTTCAGAGAACCTCGACCTGGTTTAGTGGAGAAACCCACCTATCAGATTCACACTCACACACTAGAAGTCTGTGATGTCTGCACACGCATGCGTGTATAGGTGCATGCAGTATGGAAACAATAAAAAAGGGAGACAGGAAGAAATGTCACAATAGCTCACAACGCACCACAGCAATATCTTTCAGCTATTTCCCACGACTGTACGCCTATTATAACATACCCAGAATAGGGATGTGGTTAAGGGGTGAGTGTTTATGAGGTTCAGCAGTTACAGTTATTTGCAGATATATGTTCCTCAAGCTCTGTGATTTTCACCATGTTGTACCCTCTCTCTGTCATCAGTAGGTAGAGCAACTACACAAGCATCAACAAATGGTGACTGTATTGTTCCAATGTGCAAGAACACATTTGGACAGTCTGCCTTCTCAGTAAAGGGGGCAAACCTTTGGAACTCTTTGCCTATGGTTCTACAACTAGAGATGGATGGTAATGTGTTAACAGAGGACTCAAATTATGGTTAAAATCAAAGCTCAAACCTTTTTAGGAGAGCGGAAGCAGGTTTGAGTGAGTCTATTGATTCCAATGGCAGAGTGAACATGAACTTGAACACAGCTTCTGAACCATTCTTGAACTCCATGGTCACTGAACTAAATACTGGACCCGATCGTCACAAGCCACACAATATTTACAAGATCTTCATACAAAAATGGCTTTTTTTTTAGACACAAATTAGGAGAAAATCAGCTTTGTTTTCGACCTGTCTCTATCCCAGCAACACACTCTCGCAATATTTGGGAAGATAAGATATCTGAAGAGTCCATCTGCAGTCTGACGGACGAGACATAGAGAGCTCTGGCCCTTATTGTCTCCGCCAGGCCGAGGGCATGGCGAGAGAGTTTTACCCCCTGTCCGTCCGTCCGTGTGCGTGTCTGTCCGTCCGCGTGTCATTCTGTCATTCTGTGTTCAGCGAATCTTCGGCACCGTTGGCTTGATCGCAGCGAAACTGTGTGCACACACTCCCTGGATGCCAGAGCAGAACCTCTGCCCCAAATATTTCACATGGGCCTGTTATAGTGCCACCAGGAGGCCGATTTGTGCAAAACCCATTTTTTATATTACTCCTACAGATTTTATCCAAACATCACGCAAATCAGTACACAGTATACATTTACCGATTTAACATTATAACTGCACCGATCTGAGTGAAACTTTGCACGCACACTCCCTAGAGGCCAAGGAAAAACATCTGCCCTGAATTTTTTTTATAGCGCCACCAGGAGGCCGACTTATGTAAAACACATTTTTAGATATTAAGCCTTCAGATTTTATCCAAATTTCACGCAAATCGGTACACATGATCCGGAGACCTGTGCTCCGAGGAGCACTTTTTCTAGTTTTTAACACTATGCTCTGTCCCCATAAGATATTCTAAAAACTGCTAAACTGAGATACTATATGTGAATATAGTACTGTATGTGAAATCATTATGGACATATTAAAAATGTAATAAAATGTGTGTTCCAATGCTCAATAATATGATTTTCCATTATTAACTGTCTTGGTTAATGGGGTATGATTTGGGAATCATGACATTTTGCTAAACATTCATGCTAAACACACTAGTGGTAAAATATACCTTATAAATAAAAGGCCCTGTTACAATGTTGAGCAGAAACAGGAGCACAGCATAAGAGTGAATAAAACGTATGTGTTTGTGGGGGGAATTGTATAGGTTTCTTAAAAGCGTCTTTGCCAATAACTGCACTTTCAAACATGTAAAGCATTTATTTTCTTTAATGAAGAAAATACCCAAATGCACATCCACAGCCAGGGAGAGGGGAGGGGGAGGGTGGTGGGATGATCGGGGGAGAAGCAAACCACGCCTACTTAGGAGACCATTTGTAGGATTTGTGTACTATTTCGCCTCTTGGCTCCAATTGGGATGGTGTATCTTCTTAAATTAAAAATCTTTGCGCATAGTTCGCCTTGCATTTGCCAGTAGTTCATTAGTTTCCTTCAAAATGTTGTCTTTTTCTGTCAGTAGTTCATTAGCTTCCTTCAGTTCTTTGTCTTTTTCTGTCAGTAGTTTATTACTTCCCGTCAACTGTTTGTCTTTTTCTATCAACAGTTCATTAGTTTTCTTCAGTTGTTCTCTGAGTTCCTTCTCCGTCATTCTTTTGTCCACGTTGTTCTCTCTCTCTGTCATCAGCAGGTGTCTCTCTCTCTGTTCAGATCCTGGTTGATCCACATGTCTCTGAGTCTCTGTGAATAAATAATTTAGTTTTCATTTAATGTGTTCCACTTAAACTTTTAAATAGGGAAAATTAAATGTGGAAACAACAACTGACATCTCAATAGAAATGTGGCAATGAAGCTAAAAACATTATTTGACAATTGCATCCTCTAGAGAAAAGGTAGTAATGTATATGAAGAGCACGCATGCACGCACGCACGCACGCACGCACGCACGCACGCACGCACGCACGCACGCACGCACGCACGCACGCACGCACACACACACACACACACACACACACACACACACACACAGACACACACACACACACACACACACACACACACACACACACACACACACACACACACACACACACACACACACACACACAGACAGACAGACAGGCAGAGAAACAATTATTCATATAATAATATAATAATGTTACCATAAAGGTATATATGTAAAAAGCTTTAAGATGAGATTTTTTGGTCTTACTGGTGTTCTTACGCCTCCATAAAACCAAGCAAGCAGCAGCTGCAAGACAGCAACACATGAAGACAACAGCTATGATGATATAAACAACAGAGGAACCGGACAGACCCATGAAGAAATATCCTGCAAAAGACACAACATCATTAATATTAAACTTGAACTCAGTTTTAAAACATTCAGAGTGTTCATATGAGGACTGTAGCAAACATGTTTACCAGGAACATGAAAGTGTGTGTCTCTGGTCTGGTTGATGTTGTGTTGTTGAAGTCTACAGGTGAAGGTGTTGTTGTCAGTCTTCTTCACAGTAACGTTGCTTCTGACTGCATAGAGACCATCAGTACCTCTGACTGTCTCTGAGGGTTCAGCAGGAAGGAGCTTTCCTTCACTGCCCAGCCATGACACTTCAGGTTGTGGATACCAGCCTTTAGACTCACACCCTAAAACCACTCCATCACTGAACCCCAATAAGATGATGACAGGTGAGGAGACAGCACCTAAAGGAATGAAGACAATTTTGGTTGCAAACATGAAGCGATCATAGTTCATTGGACAAACGTATAAATCCAATAGAGTAAAATAAATCATGAATTCATCATATTACTTATCAATGTATTTATTATATATTATATTATATTATTTATCAATGATACAATAATTGGGTCAAGGTTAGCTTGAAGGTCATCTAAATCAGGTTATATTGGCCAAACATGCTTTACATTTACAAAAATGTTACTCCGGTTCACAGTGACTCTTGTTGCACTTATGTTTAAGTCTGTTCTCTACTGTTCTCTGCCTGGTGTAACTCGTTTACACCAGTTTGTGTTTTGTCATTCATTTAATGGCCTGAGCCCTGATTGGTACATTTGTGTGGGGTCATACAGACCAACGCTGTTCTAAACAGTCTTCAGTTATGCTGTGAAAAGATGAAAACCAGACAGAATATGGTAATTGGTCTACATTAGCCTACTTACCAACAACCAGCTCAACAAAAGCCTCTATCTTCATCGCAGGAAGGAAGCATCTGTAAGTCCCTTCATCTGAGATCTTCACGTTGGACAGTTTCAGGGAAATGTTGCCGTTCTGCAGTTCCTCTGTGAACAGAAATGTTCTTCCAGTGTAGGCTGGGTTTTTCAGATCAATAAGTTCTCGCCTTCCCTGTCGTACGTAAACAAACCTAGGATTGAGGTCTGGTCTTGTCCACTCCAGAGTCAGTGCAACAGCACTAGCGTTTGGATTCAGGTGGCTTGGCAGAATGATGTCATCACCAAGTACTGCCACTATTGGCTGATGTGGAGCGACCACCTGAGTCTCACCTGGGAAGAGATGAATGTGTTGATTGAACAGGTTCTGTTGGTGCAGAGTAATATCTACTTATCGGATAAGATCAATTTACTGTATCACTGAAGAATAAAATTAACAAAGTCAAAGGCCACATTTGCTATTTTATTCAGCCAGTAGGACAATAAGTTGCTATTCAAATAATCCACAAATAGGACATTAATCAGCCACATTAATTATCCACATTAGGAACATAATTAGCCATATTAATTATCCACAATAGGAAAATAACTAGCCACATTTATTAACCTTTTGATTTATTGCTTCCCTCTAACATGGAAGCATGTTAATTGTTGAACAGTGTAAACAATGAACTGTATAAACAACTAGAAAAAAATACATTTTAAGAAATGTTAAGTGTGCCTGCCACACTTAGTGTTTTAACTCCCTTTGATTACTTGCAAGTACTTCTACTCAAATACAGTACAGTAATAGTACAGCACTGCATCTGGATCAGCAACAGAATAAATGTAAAATATTTTTACTCAATGTATTTACTTTTAAATATTTGGTGATGGAATGGTTATGCTATGAGCTGGAAAATAGGTGATCTACAAGCTCACAACACGTCACAATGCGACACGCTGAGTCATTTAGCTGGGGACCCCCTGGGAAGCCCTCAAGGACCCCTCGGAGTCCCCGGACCGCACTTTGAGAACCAACAATCGCCCCCGTGGAAACCCCTCAAGGACCACTTGGGGTCTCCGGACCGTACTTTAAGAGCCAACCATGGGCCCCCTGGAAATCCCTTAAGGACCCCTGGAGTTCCCCGGACCGCAATTTGAGAACCAACAATGGACCACCTGGAAACCCCTCAAGGACTCCTGGGGGTCCCGGGACCGCACTTTGATAACCACTGTGACAGATGAACCCCCATTAGGAACATCCACTGTCAGAGTCACCAGTAATTTAACTGGGGCCTCCTGGGAACACCTCAAGGACCCCTAGGGGTCCCCTGACCGCACTTTTCTATATGGGCCCATTGAAAGTAAAAAAAATTGCCGTCGTTTCTTGCGTATTACATCACCGTGGTAACGCGTAACGGCAACAAGTTGAATAGCCCAATCTTATTGTCCCGGCTGAGCCGCACGTTTTGATGTATATATTGTGGGGTTGTGTCAACCATTTGGGGGCGACATTACTGCTGAAAATCACGGGAAGAATGTATGGCGGATTACAATAAGTGTTTTGCCATTGGCATGGCAGCTACACTTAATTAAATCAAAACCTGTCCATGTTATATAACGTTTTAATGTGTAATTTCTCTGTGCAGCACTTTGTGACTTCTGTTTAGAAAGGTGCTATGAATAAAGCTATTATTATTATTATTATTATTAAAACTGTTACAGATCAGTGAATTACCTCGTGTAGAGACTGTCAATAGAATAAAGACAACAGCATGATGGAACATGAACACACAGATGACTCTGGAGACAGAATGAAGAGACAGGCCATTCTTCAGGTCAAACATCATGGAGCTCTGAAAACACAAAATATAAATTTATGAATACATTATGCACATCAGGATTACTACATTATTCACAATACACTCATAGACTGAATCCAATTACGCTGGGAAAACATTTCTAAACAGGTTGATAAACACAAACAAACGAGTAAGGTTCAGTTCCACAGCACTCTTAAGGAGTGTGCACAGCCACCTGGTCAGGTCAGAGTAGGTACAGTAGGAGAATATTCTAGCCCCCCCAACGGCGTGCAAGCTCGTTTATACTTTGCACAATCGAGGGGAGTCTTTTTTCCTGATTGCTCCTGCCAATCACCTGGAGGGTCTTTTGGCTGAGCCAATCAGTCCGTTGGGTTAATTTGTGCACTCCTCTGGGCGTGTGTAATTCAGCACGCTGCCGCAAAGTCACGTGATTTCTGCGATCTGTTCAACTTTCATCAGTTGAACTTTCATTCAACTTTCATCGGTTAATACTGTCTAGTTTCACAATACTGTCTGGTTTTGCAACTTTCTGAGCACGTAGCTAGACATATTAACGTTTTGATACAATGTTTTATTTCAGCTTAGCGTGGTTTTAATCAATTCTGCATGCTGCCATCTTGTGGCCTAAAGTGTCTTACTTGTAAGTAAAGCTGCATCTGTTAACCTATAGCAGGCCAGCCCAACAGATCAGAACAGAACTGACCACATTCATTTCATTTTCAAATGTGTTAAAAAAAAAAAAAACGAAGACAGATTTTACATATTTACCAACAATGCTGCATTCTTAGAACACATCATTATGCTCTACAACAGCTGTACCCTCCATGCTGAAAGGTATACTTCCTTGTAACTTAGCGTACCTCTGTCCTGTCATTGTGACTAAATAAACTCTTGCATAGATGTTTACTAAGACTATAACGGGCATCTTTAAGAGTCTGTATTAAAAATGTACTTTACCTGAGGTTAACATGCAGATTTCTTTTTTCAAATGTCTTTTGTCTTAACTCATTCACTGCCAGGAATGCCGGCGATTTTACTGTACCTTTGAAAAATCATGGAATATTCTACTGTATGAAAACCTGTTTATTGCATGTGGACTTTGCGTCCCAGCTGACAGGCACACACTATCTGTCTGTCTGTCTGAGCACACGCACAGTCGCGCACACACACACACACACACACACACACACACACACACACACACACACACACACACACACACACACACACACACACACACACACATTTTCCCTTTTGTAAAGTTTTCGTAACTTTCCAGCTATCAGATATCGTTGCTGTCCGGCAGAAACCAGCCAACTCAATTTTTCCGCTGTTGCATTTCCCCCCCATACATCAGTGCCATTGAACACCCTTTACGTCTGTGTGTTGATTCAATTATTTTATTTTTATATTATTGAACCAATGAAAAGTATTAAAAAGTGCTTCTGACAAAACCAGCTAACTCCATTGGATCCTCAAACTTTCTGCTAAACCAGCTAAATCCACCAAGGAAGGGGGGGGGGGGGGGTAGCTGGTTTTGCTGACTCCAGGCTCCACCCCCTTTTGACCTCCAACCTCACATTCAACTGTTCTAATCAATGATGAAGAAAACCTCCTAACTCCACTTGTTGTTTTGTTTTTGTCATTTCCTGAAAAATTAACATTTTGCAGTTAGCTGGTTTCTGACAGCAGAGATGGTGTTTGTGCTGCATGGTGACAGGCTGGTCTCTCCAGCTGAACAGGAACAGGACATAGAATGTAACTAGAGTGTAGTTTAGTGTTGAGGCATTCAGCAGACAGACAGCATGAAGACCTCAACTCTCTGTCTCATACTGGGTGAGTAGCCTACTGACTCATCTCCCCGTCTCGCTAATTTCTTATATATCTCTTTCTTTTAACGTGTGGCTCTGTAGGACAGTGCAGAATTAGGCTATAGATAGCTGTCTATAAGAAGGTCTGTGTGTTTGTACAGATTAAGCTCACAAATCGCTGGACCGTTCAGTGCCAACGACATTAACGACATTAAAATGACAACTGTCATAATTATGATACAATAATACCAGGTCAAAGATGCAACTCATTACTCATTACTGAGGTATAAATTAGTTTTACCTGATTGATGCTTATAATCTTTATTTTCTATTATAATGATTGTGTATATCTCTTCCATCTCTGGTTACTCTTCTCTCTGCAGGGTTCAATTTATTGCTGTTTGCACATGCTCATAATGAGCCTCCTCTTCACAAAGATGGTATGGTGAAGCAGTTAATTATTTTTCATATACTTTTTATGAACTTATGAACTGTTTAGGTCTACTCATCTCTATTTTACTATTTACTACTATTTAGAGTAGCCAATTATACATTTGTATTCCCCCTTTTCTCCCAATTTAGTTATTATTCCAATTCCCGCATTCCTCACACATTTCTGTGTCGTCCCACCGGGAAGATGTAGCGCCTCCACCTTACTTCTCACCGTTCAACACTCTCAGACGCATTTATATTCGTATGGATGTTAGTCCCTGCGGGGTCAGCTCATAATTCCGACATCCCATTATTCCGAGGCTGTGAGGTGTGAGGTTAAGGTTAGGGTTAGGGATGTCGGAATAATGACATGGCAACGTCCCGAACTTTACCCCTTCTTTTTTCTGTTTGTGTCTATTCCTCTCTTATTGTCTCTCTCTTCCTCCTGTCTGTCCTCCCTGTCTGTCTCTACTTCTTCTCATACTCTTTGTCTGTCTCGCTCTCTCATTCTGTCTCATGTCTCAGAACGTCTTCTCGTCAGCGTTGTACCAAACAGTCTGCAGTTCTTTAATTATGACAAAGTGTCTCTCAGCTGTGGCTCAGATGGAGGGAGGCTGAAGAGGAACAATAAGGGCAAAATTGAAACGTGTCCTGCTGACTGGGGTGAGGCAAGAGGATCTTCCTGCGTCATCGATGTGGCCTACACTGACTCACACAGTGGAGTGTACTGGTGTGAATCTGGAGATGGAAAGAGTAGGAGCAACATTATCAACATCACTGTGACTGGTGAGGATGTATTTATGTCGAAGTACCCGAAGTAAGCCTTCATTACATGGTACAAATTGGATTTGTAATTATTATTTATTACCAGTGTAAAATAACCTCAGCAGAAAATGTTTAAAATAATTAACGCAAGTGTACTATATGTTTGAGGTAGCCTGTTGAAAAAGTCATTCCATTCCTGTTCATGAGAAATGGAACATTTAAAATATTTGTCAAAACCATGTTTTTCAGATGATGTTGTAATTCTGGAGAGTCCTGCACTTCCTGTGACGGAAGGAAGTGATGTCATACTGCGGTGCTGGTACAAGAACAAAGCAACTGGTAAAACATCCTCTGACCTCCCAGCTGATTTCTACAAAGATGGATCCCTCATAAGTAATGAGTATACAGGACAGATGACCATCCACAGTGTTTACAAGTCCGATGGAGGATTCTACAAGTGTAGCATCTCTGACCTCGGAGAGTCACCAGAGAGCTGGATGGATGTGAGAGGTGAGATGAAACATAGTTTACTCACAAAATGAAGATATTGTGTTCATATAGATGAGCAGATATGAGATGACATTCACAGATATACTCACATACCAGGGTGCCATATTAATAGCAGCCACTGCTCCTTTTGCAGTTAGGATGGGTAAATGGCATGCAGAGGACAAATTCTATGTATGGGCAAGTGCACTGTAGCAAATACTCCCCAAAACAATATAGTACCTGTCCCATAGGCAAGGACTTGATCGTTTCACATCAAAAAAAGATTATTTTGTTTAATCACAGTGTCCCAGTCGTCTGTCTGTCTGTATGTCTGTCTTCTGTGAGGATCTGTTCACACTGTACATTAAGTCAAATTCATAGAACATGCAAATATAGTATCCAAGTATCCAGCAACAATAAAGGTGCTTGTGACTTTGATCTATGTTTCAGACAGCCAGGCTGGCCTCCATTCCTCCTCTCTGGGGTGGTGTGTTCGTTTCTCCCTCTTGTCACTGGTTCTACTGGGCCTACTGGCAATAATCCACTGGACGCGACTCATTGGTACGGAGAATTAATGACATATTATACTATGTACTGTACAGTCATACACCTCATTGTATCTCCCTTCATCTCCTTTCAATCATGGATTTCATGTTTCTACTGTCTGTCTGTCTGTCTGTCTGTCTGTCTGTCTATGCACGCCTGTCTTTCTGTCTCTGGTTGGACTAATTCACTGGAGAGAGGAACAAAACAATAACCTACTGTAATGCCTCTTCTCCTCTCATTTCCTCTCTTCATCTCTTCCCTCCTCTCCTCCTGTCCTCACCCTGTCTCCTCTCCTCTCTATTACTATGGGTCTGTCTACTAAATAATTATTACTGTCTGGACCCTATTTTGCGTGGCATGCCTTATGACTAATCTTATTAGGCATGTTTTATTATTTTGAAAAACATTTGAAAATAGTGAAAATAACAACACATTGTGAGCTTGTAGATCGGGTATTTTCACTACTTAAATGTATTTTTCAAAATAAACAAAAGTGCCTATCATAAGGCATAAGATGCCACGCAAAAAAAGGGCCCTCTAACTTTTTCTCTTTAAAACGGATTGGCTAATGCTCTTTCTCTCTCTCTCTCTGATGATTGGTTCTAATTTATTCTACAGAGCGGGAAGCTCAGGATGCAACATACAGCATCGCTAACCAGAACAAAGAGGAGGAAAGGTACATTCATCTATCTACCTACAGTATATCTACGTATGTATTTACGTATACTGGTAGAAACACACTGGTCTATCATTGTTGTGGTCTGGGTGTGGGTGGAGTATAGTGTATCTGCTACAGATGATGATTACTTGTGCAGCTGTGAGAGAAGACATAATAGGATCATCTTAAATTAGATAAAATGCTCAGAAAACAAGACATCACAAATAAGCTTTGGGTTAATTTGTTGTGTTTGTGCATGTATGCGTTGTGTATGATGAAGTCTGTACGGTTGTTATTCATCTTGACACGTGTGTGTTTTGTGTGTGTTTGTGTTGCAGGTGATCATGAAAGAGTCCTGACAGAAGGAGAGTGAGGAAGACCTTTGGTTAAAGGATGTGAGCTGGGCTTCATCCATGCTTTCTATACCGGATAGTGTGTTGTTGTGTTGATAGTTGAATATTTGTGTATATTCCAATGAACCATGTTATCACTGTGAAAAGATGTAGGCTACAACTAGCCTGTCATTGCCAGACTGATGACGTGGATTCACACACACGTTCCTCCACCGTGGAGGAACGTGTGAAGTCATTTCCTACTCTCACCTACTGTATGGTCATTTTAAATAGTTCTCATGGTTTTCTGTTTCCAGGTGTCAGTCAGCTCTCTATTTCTGCTCTCTCTAAACCACCTGCTCTGTCCACGCACGCACGCACGCACGCACGCACGCACGCACGCACGCACGCACGCACGCACAAACAAACAAACAAACAAACACACACTGCATCATCATTTTACATCTATTTCAGGAGAGACTATAGCTGTACTTTATAGTTGCCATTGTCAAACAACTGTGCCTTGCGCTGTTCTGTTTGTGCACGTTTGAGGATGACATGTACAAAAACAGAGATGGTGAATGTTTTTAAAAAGATACTACTGTTTGTGGTTCAATATAGACCCAAAGCACAAGTTATACAAACAGGGTCTGTGGTATCTTACATTTGATGACATTTGCATCTCAATAAAAATAAACACTTTGTACACAGCACCTTTCATAGTATTGAGTTATGTTGAGGTTCAGAGAACCATGGGTGACTCTGGGATTCTGAATGGGTGGAAGTTTCAATGCTGACAGAAGAACACAAACTGAACTCTGTCTGTCAAATACGTATCAGTTTTGGGGTCCTTGACATGCAAATATTTGAGAACTACTGAATTACACAACACACAATTAAGATTGAGATTAAGATTGAAACACTATTCATTAGTGTCTATTGTTGATTTACAACGATATGTCAAAATAATGTGACGTCATAATCAGTTCAACTTTATTGTCAGACTCAGGGTGCGTACATACAACCTAAACAAGGCACACATTAAAAAACAATGAATAAATAAAATGACACAAGCACAGTGCAATGTAAATTATTGTTTATTGTTGATGTACAGTAGTTGTTTCTGGTTTATGATTTGGCGCCCCCTACAGTTCTGACAAGCTCAACCTACCAACCTACCCATACAACTTGACATGACATTGACAACATTTTTATAAAGAAAATACCATTATAAAACAAATCTGGTATTGTAAGTACTTTGTAAGCTATTTTAATTGCTGACAAAAGGTTAGCAACATGATGCAACCTTCAGCTATATGAGAAAACACACTCAAAATTAAAAAAGTAGTTTCGAATAAAGGACTTTTACTTGTAACAGAGTATTTTTACATTGTGGTATTCATACTTTTACTTAAGTCCATCACTGATCACAACTACAATAGATGCCTTATCCAGCTTGTCTGACCTTAATCAACCTGGCTCCACACATCTACTACACCCAGATGCAGAAGACATCTCATCATATTTATTTTCACTGAGTGTTACCCAGGCTCTCTGAACCTCAGGACCTCTATTATGAAACAGAATTATATTGTTTAATCATTGTTTTATTGTTTGTACACATTGTTTATTTTTATTAAGATTTTAATTGTCATCTCTCTAATCAATACCTCAGACCACTTGCACTTTGTGTCTACATTGAACCACATAGCCTCTATTTAAAAACATTCACCTTCAATGTTCTTGTAAATGTCATTCTCAAACGTGTGAACAGAACAGAGCAAGACACAAAAAAAAAACTAAACAACAGATTATCTCTCCTGAAATAGAGGTGAATGTGATGCTGTGTGTGTATAGATGGACATGTGAACCCAGCAGGTGGTTTGACCACAGTGATCAGCTTACAGCCCTGAAAATAGAGACACGACTGACTCCTGGAGACAGAAAACCATGTGAACTATTTACAACAATTCATAAATATACAGTTTATACATTAATAAAGACATGAGAGCAACAGCAGCAAAGTGTCTTGAGACAACTTTGACACTTGAATTGAATTGAATTGAATTGAATTGAATTGAATTGAATTGAATTGAATTGAATTGAATTGCATGGAATGGAATGGAATGGAATGGAATGGAATGGAATTGTGTGTGTGTGTGTGTGTGTGTGTGCGTGCGTGCGTGCGTGCGTGCGTGCGTGCGTGCGTGCGTGCGTGCGTCTGTGTGCGTGTGTGAGATAGAGAGAACATGGCTCTTGCATGTGAAGATCCATTGACTTTATCCGCATGTGTCATGGGTTGTCCTAGACCACTGTGTATCTAAGGAGTTTAAACAAAGTTACAATGTACATTTAAAACAGGAACTCTGTCAGTGAACAGTACACTGTGTGTCTCAACACTAGTCTCGCGTAGCCAGACAACTATTCCACAATCTCCGAATGTACTGTAAGACCGGAAGCATTTGAAAATTATGGGAGGCAACAGTCTGGCCACGCGAGACTATACCTCAACACTAAACTACACTCTAGATACATTCTACTTCCTGTTCCTGTCCAGCTGGAAAGACCAACCTGTCACCAATACAATTTACAATTTACAATTTAGACATTTAGCAGACACTCTTAATCCAGAGCGATTTACAATAAGCAGGTAAATACAAGGTAATACATCAAATGCATAGAAATAGCAATCTAGGATCAAGGTAAACCAATAACCTACAGTATCATCAGTCTAAACAATATCAAAGCATAAATAATCTGTACATTGAAACTGTACATACTATAAGATTCTAGGTCTACAAATGAACCTGGCTAGCGTGTGTGTGGTTGTGTGTGTGGTTGTGTGTGTGTGTGTGTGTGTGTGTGTGTGTGTGTGTGTGTGTGTGTGTGTGTGTGTGTGTGTGTGTGTGTGTGTGTGCGTGTGCGTGTGTGTCTGAAATAAAAAAGAGAAACAAGGTTTTACAAAAAAAAGAAAGAAAGAAAAAAAACTGAAACTATTGTGTGCTTACAAAACTTTGTCAGTTTATTCGATAATAATAATAATAATAATACATAGAATGTATGCACTGCATTTATAGAGGCGAGTAAAGGTAGCTTTGATGTGAGCTGGGAGTGAGTTCCATAGGGTGGGCGCGACCGCCGTTGTCTTGGAGAAGTCCAGGAGGTTGCATGGCATCACCAGACCTGAGGGAGCGGGAGGGGACGTGGCGTTGGAGGAGTTCAGAGAGGAAGCCTGGTTGTTGAGGGCCTTGAAGGTGGTGATTAGTATTTTCGAAATGTATTCTGTGCTTGACTGGGAGCAAGTGGAGGTCAAAAGCATACTGTAGTATTTTAGCATAGTAGCATAGCATGTTGGTTTTATATTTGATCTCCCATTAGTTTAACTGTGAATAGGCCTACCTTTTTATATGCTTTTTTTAGCGGTGCCAGCCGCTCTACACTTGACTATGTCCGTCCGTATGTCCGTTTGTCCGTTTGAGCCCGGATGTCCGTTTGTCCGTTTGAGCCCGGATGTCCGTTTGAGCACGGGCTTTAAACAGCTATAACTCCAGTTCGCAGCATGCCAGCAAGTCCAAATTTGGTATGTGGACTTAGACCACCAGTAGGGACGAGCATTGACTGCTGAAGCCCCGCCCCACCCTATTATAGCGCCACCAGGAGGCCACTGGCTTTAAACAGCTATAACTCCAGTTTGCAGCATGCCACCAAGTCCAAATTTGGTATGTGGACTTAGACCACCAATAGGGACGAGCATTAATTGCTGAAGCCCCGCCCCGCCCTATTATAGCGCCACCAGGAGGCCACTCACCAAAGGCACCGCTTCCTTCACACAGGGTGCGATTTTTAATTACACAAGAGTTTTTTTCTGACCTCTTGACCCAGACAAAGTATTACTTAAAACTAAAACTACACTAAAACTTAAAAAAAAAAAAAAAAAACATAAAACAGAGCATTTTCACAAAATAAAAAAACTTGCAAACTCACTTTAAAAAACGAATTCAAACTACTGTAACTGAAATTGATAAACATAAAGTCAAAACAAAATAAAAACAAAACAAACATCTTTGAGTTTAGGCCCATATCAATCTACACATTACCCACTGCACATCCCCACAATGCGGTTATTTGCTGCTAAAGTTCATTTTACAGAATGTTTGGACTGCGGGTCTTGCCTGTATTGTTTAACCTTATTTCTACCTTTTATTTCATCTTATTTGTCTTGATTCTTGATAAGAAGGAACTGTAAGTTTTACATGTTACCACCAGAGATCACTGTTGAGTTACATGTATACCCAAGGCCTCCACAATTCAATTATGTGAGCTATTAGCTGAGGTTCAAGAACAGACCTTCCTGTCCTACACCTTTATAAACCTACTGTAGGCCTACCTGACCAGCAGACTTGTTGTCTCCGCCAGGCCGAAAGGCATGGCGAGAGAGTATGTTTTACCCCCTGTCCGTCCGTCCGTGTGTCCGTGTGTCCGTCCGTCATTCGATCTGTCTGTGTACAGCTAATCTCCGGCACCGTTGGCTTGCTCGCAGCCAAACTGTGCACACACAGTCCCTGGATACCAGAGCAGAACCTCTGCCCCAAATTTTTCACAGGGGCCTGTTATAGCGCCACCAGGAGGCCGATTTGTGCAAAACACATTTTTTGACAGTACTCCTACAGATTTTGTCCAAAAATCCCACAAATCGGTACACAGTATCTCTACAGTCATTAAACGAAACGGGTCTTTCAGATTTCTCATATTCCATCCTGATTGGCTAAAAATGTCTTCCAAAGTTTGCAGGAGTGCTCCGTTTTGAACAAAATGCCTCAAATCATGAACACAGCATGCACTTTCCGAGAAATTTTGCAAGCACATTCCCATTAGGCCGAGGAAGAACTACCATTTGAACATTTTTAAATCAGCCTCATGGTGGCGCTATAACAGGCCGATTCGTGTTTTTACCTATAATTGCACCGATCTGTGTAAAACTTTGTATGCACACTCCCTAGAGGTCAAGGAAAAACCTTTGCCCTGCATTTTTCACATCTGCCTTTTATAGCGCCACCAGGAGGCCGACTTGTGTAAAACATATTTTTTTATACTACTCCTTCCAATTGTATCCAAATTTCACGCAAATCGGTACACATGATCTCTATAGTCATGTGATCACGACGGATGTGTTTGATTTTTCATACTCCATACTGATTGGCTAAGATTGACATCTAAAGTTTGCATTATTGGCTTGTTTTGAACAAAATTCTGCAAATCATGAACGCACCGTCCAATTGCGCTCAAACTTTGCACGCACATTCACACTATGTTGAGGAACAAATGCCACCCTTTTAACATTGGCCTGTTATAGCGCCACCAACAGGTCTAATTCAGCAAAACACATGTTTTTGACAAAATGCCTCAAATCATGAATGCAGTCAGTGTCCGATTGTCGTGCAAGGCCTAAGAAGAAATGGCACCCTTTTCACGTTGGCCTATTATAGCGCCACCAGGAGGCCACAGTAGCCTACCTGACCTGGCGGAGACCTGTGCTCCGAGGAGCACTTTTTCTAGTTTGTTCTCGTTTTACATGCACGTGGAACAGAACAAATATTAGACAGCTTGCTCAAGCAACAACTGAGACTTGGTATATGGACCCAGGCTCACCGTCATTACAACCAGTGGTGTAAAGTAACTAAGTACATGTACTGAAGTACTGTACTTAGGTCAAATTTTGATTCTTTTTTTTTACGTTACTGGAGTATTCCCAATTTTCAATACTTTAACTTCTACTCCACTACACCTCAGAGGCAAATATTGTACTTTTTACTCCACTACAATTATTTGAAAAATTAAGTTACTTGTTACTATAGATTCTGATTATTACAAAACATACTTAACCACTTTGGACTGTACACTTCTGCTATTTGAAAATAGCCGATCTACAAGCTCACAACACGTCGCAATGCAACATGTTGTGAGCTTGTAGATCGGCTATTAACAGATGATCTCTTCCACTCATAATATTTATTTCCACTGAGTGTTACCCAGGTTCTCTGAACCTCATGACCTCCTTTATGATACAGAATTATATATATTGTTTTAACATTGTTTGTACACATTGTTTATTTTTTATTAAGATTTTAATTGTCATCTCTCTAATCAATACCTCAGACCACTTGTACTTTGTGTCTTTGTGTTGAACCACATAGCATCTTTTTTCACCTTCACTGTTCTTGTAAATGTCATTCTCAAACGTGTGAACAGAACAGAGCAGGACACAAAAAAAAACTAAACAACAGATTATCTCTCCTGAAATAGAGGTGAATGTGATGCTGTGTGTGTATAGATGGACATGTGAACCCAGTAGGTGGTTTGACCACAGTGAGCAGCTTACAGCCCTGAAAATAGAGACACGACTGACTCCTGGAGACATAAAACCATGAGAACTATTTAAAATGTTCACAACAACTCATACATATACAGCATTGATAAAGACATGAGAGCAACAACAGAACATACTCATTGTTAACCACCAATTGCGGCATGACTTTCCATACAGCCTGTCCACACCAAGCACTAGAACTAGAACTAAATGATAAAGATATATTTTTAAGAATCGTTCCAACTCATGGTCATTCAGGTGCAGGGGCGGATTAACCCTGCGTGGTGCCCGGTGCTTGGTCCCTGTTTGGTGGGGACCGTTTTGTCAACCGGGGGGGGGGGGGGTGCTGCGCAGAAGAAACGGACGCTCTAAATTCGCCGTTTTTCACTGTTTCTTTTTTCTTCACGCCGTTTGGTGCCCCCCCAAGGGTTGGTGCCCTGTGCTTCAGCACCTCAAGCCCGTTGGATAAGCCACCACTGTTCAGGTCAATCAGGTGTCATAGCAGCACAACAGTAGGCATGCCAAACAGCAGGTAAGATACAGGCTTAATAAAATGGTTAAAGTCAATTAAAATTAGCAAAGAGAAAAGTACTTGATATTACATAGATTGATGCAAATTTCATCTTGACAAACTGACTGAAACTGCATGACTGAATAAGTGGCACTGTCACTCTAAACTGGAGGAGCCAGCCCTATCGAAGGTCTTGAAGGGCGGATCCAAAGCCTTGCGCTCGGTACCAGCGCCGCTTCCTATTGCTTCACCAATCTATGAATATACATTTGTACCAGATTAAGAGAAATCGATTGAATCGAATCACTTCAACAATACATTATAGTTTGAATCTATACTTCTTACATCAGTCCAAACTGTGACTTTGTGTGTGTGTGTGTGTGTGTGTGTGTGTGTGTGTGTGTGTGTGCGTGTGTGTGTGCGTGCGTGCGTGCGTGCGTGCGTGCGTGCGTGCGTGTGTGTGCGTATGTACTAATGGTGAAGATCCATTGACTTTATCCGCATGTGTCATCTTGGGTTGTCAGACACCACTGTATCTAAGGAGTTTAAACAAAGTTACAGTATACATTTATAACAGGAACTCTGTCAGTGAACATTACACTGTATTGATGTTATCTACTGCTTTTCCTTAACTGTGGAATATGAAGAAATGTATTCACATCTCATTCAGTTGTGAGTGGTGTCATTCATTAAAGTTACAATTTCATTACATCTCAACATATCACAGATATTTTTGCTCACTGGAATCTCCCTCGAAATCCATTAAATTCTGGACTCTGGTCCTACTAATGAGTGTCTGATGCTAACAATATGGTATGAGAACACTTATAGCTCAATTAAACTTTGGTAGAGATTTAGGTTGTGTCCTATTTTTACAATGATTGATACATATTTTGGGTAGCATGTACAACAACAAACAGTGACTTTGTCACAGTTCTTCCTCCTATAAAAATGCTGGAATCAAAACTAAGCAGATTGTTCTTTCTTCATTCCAGAAATACTGCAGTGTGGTTGAATGCCTCGTCCTTATCAGACATCAATGTCTGTCCAGACTCGGATAGTATATTGTTGCTGTCGGGAAGAAATCTCTTATCTCCATATTTTAGCTTTTTTTGTCAATTAACGCCCTATTTGTCACACAAAATAATCGAAAGTAGCAGATCTACAAGCTCAAAACGTGGCACAAAGCGTGGTGTTTTGACCTTGTAGATCTGCACCTTTTGCTATTTGTGAATTTTAATCCTGAAAAGTAACAGTTTTGGACATATGAGGTTTCCACCCGACAGAGACGATATGTAGTGGATGGAGACTTAATTAATGAACACACTGTACTAATTACTCCTTGAATTAGTGCCAAATAAAATTCCCTCAAGGTCGGTTCTGAGATATCACGTTCACAAGGTTAGTATATAGTTATGTACGTACGTCTTCCCAATGTTAATATTCTACAATAAAACCAAACAAGTACCTTGAAAGTATATACTGTACCATTTTCGTAGTCATGAGAGTTATCGATTACTCCATAGACGCTTCTGTCACCTAAAGGTAAACAAAAGTACACATTAATGTGGTGCTTATTGTTGTTATTTCACATATGCTTTCAATTTAGTAAATAATTCTGCTATTTAGAAAAAAAGTATGGACAGATGTTAATATACTTCCAAAAAGCACATTCATTGTTTAATGAATGAAGGTTTATTTTTAATTTGAAGTTGTAAATTAAGTCGTATTTAAATTGGAACTAGTTGTTCTTGTCAGAATTGTCCTTGACCAACATGATTGGTTCAAAAACTGACCATGCTGCAGTGGGCAGTACAGATCATCAGGATCCCCACTTTGATTCGTCCCCTGGTCTCCAGCGGAGGCCTGATTGGTTCCTTGAGACTGAAGTGGTCTGCAATAAAAATATATATTTTGCAGAAATGAATTAGAAATCTTTTGAAATCTATAGACATACTATGTATTAAGTAGGAATCTATTGCCGAAATGCTTATCAAAAGACGAGTAATACTGTACTTACGTGACATAACATGGTCCTGTAAAAAGAAAGAAAGAAAAACTGAATTGTAAAATGAATCTTGAACATTTAAATTGCTCTGACATGGATATCAACAGTATCAAGGAGAGTTGCACAGTGATTGTGATCTAGATCAGTGGTTCACTTCATGTCAAGGACCCCTAAATGAATATGTATTCGGCCGTGGTCACACACACACACACACACACACACACACACACACACACACACACACACACACACACACACACACACACACACACACACACACACACACACATACATACATACATGACTCTTATTATTATTATTATTATTTTTAAATGATTCAGTTCTAAAAGGAGCTGGCTAAAGAGATTTGGTTGTTGTACATCTCTTCTTTCTTTTCTTTTGCGGGTTGGGGCAAAAGTAATATAATATATAATATAATACATTACTCTTGATTCCAAGTAATAAGTAACATAATATTATTCATTTTTTAAGGAGTACTAGACGCGTCGCAATTGCAGAGTGTGGTTGCGCCAACGCGAGTCGCGGGTCGCTGCCGCCAGGACTCGAGGAATACGCTGGGAGGAATACCGTGGGAGGCTGCGCCAATTACATTGTCAAATAACTCCTGAGATAACTTGCGTTTCATTTTGAGAGGATTGATCCCCCCAACATAAGGTTTTTGCATCAAACGGTTACATTTTGAGCATTTGTGGTGCCCCCTATGGATCAAAGTGGAAATGCTTTTGGGGATTTGTTGAGTAAACCACCCTTGACATGTGATTCAAATTTGGGATTGACTGAACGTTTCGTTTCGGATTTGTGGCCTTTTTTGTAAAACGGGCCCCTTACGCTAACTTTGGAAGCCATTTACGGACGAACGGTAATGACTATCAAACTTCAAGATGTTTATCGCATGGGTCCAGAGATCATGTGTACCGATTTTTGTGAAATTTGGACAAAATATATGGGAGGATGAGCTAAAAGTGTGTTTTGAAGAAAATTTAAAATGGCGGAAAATCCATCCTGATGCAAATGGGCGTGGCCTATATGGGGAGATGGGTCATGACCCAAGGAATGTAGGGAAAAAAAGATTTTTGAGTGGTGCCAACCACTCCCTATACATGACTTTGTCCGTATGTCCGTATAGACGGGTTTCATGTTTGTAAACATTGAGAGGATATGACCGCGCAGAGGAGGGGTAAGCCTATAGAGGGCGCCATTACCCGCAGCAGCTCTGGTCAAATGTCCATTCATAAAAGAAATGATCTTCACCGGGTTTAATGAAAGTAGATTAAATTATGCAGTTTGTAATACCTTGTTTACTCAATAAAAATGATTTGTTGGAAGTTGGATCTGTTTGTATATAATAGCAGCATTATTTTTATTATGCCTATAATAGCAGAATTATGGCTATATAACTCCCGAACATAACAACAGAGTGAACGGCGCAACAATTCGTTTACCCCGAGCATGCGCAGATTGCGCATTCTGCTCTGTGATGACGTTGCGCGGATATCCGTCTATGAGCACGGCCTCAGCAGCTCTGTGTCCGTATGAGCATGACCTGAGCATGACCTCGTATGAGCATGACCTGAGCATGACCTTAACAGCTGCGGCTGATTGCAACACAAAGATGCAAGCAGTTACACTAATTATACACAAACAGGAGTGCAACACACACACGCGCGCACACACACACACACACACACACACACACACACACACACACACACACACACACTTTTGAGTAAAAATACTTAAACTGAGTAAAAATACTTACAATGAGTAAAAAAGTACTTAAAAAGAGTAAAAATACATAAAAGATGTTAAAATGAGTAAAAACACGTAAAAGTCAGTGATAGGCACCACTCTCTTCACACGATTTTTATTCTACGACCTATGGTTCAAGAGTTATAGGCCAAAACATAAAGGGGGCTGTTATAGCACCACCATGAGGCTGACTGGTGTAATTATTTCTTTTAATAATTTCAGCCTAAATCATGAACCAACCCTCCAAGTCTTGAAACTGAGAAAAAAAATACTTGAATGGGAGTTTTTTCATTTTTCCATTAAAGTGGATGGGGACATTTAATGCACTAATAAATCAATATCAATTAAACTATGTAACCAATCTCTTAGGAAAATACAAGCACAGGATTCCCGGTGAGACTGGTCATTTTGACATATGGCACTAAATTGGGAAAACTAAACTGTGGGAGGAGATCCCTGGCAAAATAAAGTTTATCTAGAAGAAGATTAAAGTGCGAAGATTACTATAGTCTGGGCAAGTAACATATTACTCTCCTGAGTAATATGTGACCAACCAGTAGAAACCATTTACAATATACAATTTAGGTATTTAATCACTAGTTCAGCATCAAGGACACCCTTTTGGAAAGTGTTCAAAATGTGTTGATTATTTCTCTTTACCACTTCGTCTCCTCCAGGAGTAGATTATTCCTATCAGCATTCCTGCCAGTAGAACCAAAAGAAAAGAAAAGAGGCAGACACAGACACAGATCCACAGCAGTGAAACAGAGGAATGGCTGCCAGCTTGGCTGTCTGAAAAATACAAAAATAATAGATAGATAATAGATGAAAATGTAGACAGAGTGATAGACAGATACTAATGTTTCCTTGTAGAATCTCACCTATAGAACAACTGTTACTCTATAGGCATACATATATAAATACTGTATGTGTCTTGTGTTGACTGCTGTAGAAAATAAAACAGGAAAAATAAATGTGTGTTTGCGTGCGTGTGTGCTTGATTGGTGTGTGTGTGTGCATGCCTGTGAATGTTAGCTGTTGAGTAATATAATATTATTTCATCTCACCTCTCACACCCATCCAGCTCTCTGATGACTCTCCAAGGTCAGAGATGCTACACTTGTAGAATCCTCCATCAGACTTGTAAACACTGTGGATGGTCATCTGTCCTGTAGACTCAGTCCTGATGAGGGATCCATCTTTATAGAAATCAGCTGGGAGGTTGGAGGAGTCTTTACCAGTTGTCTTGTTCATGTACCAGCAGCACAGAGTGACATCACTTCCCTCTGTCACAGGAAGTGCAGGGCTCTCCAGTATCACAGCATCATCTGAACAACATGGCATTGATAAACACAGGGTAAATGTTCTCCCTGGTGACAGACACTTGGAATTAATTGATTAATACTCAATCAGCCTTCATTTCACATATCTGTCACCAGGTACTACATTTAAACCCTTTGGTGTGTGAAGAACTATTCTTCATCACACAATATGCGTTTATATCCATTCATCCTCACCAGTCACAGTAATGTTGATAGCATTGCTCCTTCTCTTTCCATCTCCAGATTCACACCAGTACATTCCGCTGTCTGCAACGAAGGGCCCTTCGATGATGCAGGAAGACCCCTTTGCTCTCCCCCAGTCAGTAGGACATATTTCAGCTTTGCCCTTATTGTCCCTCATCAGCCTCCGTCCATCAGAGCCTGAAGACCCCTCACAGCTGAGAGACAGACGATCAGAACGAAAGAACTGCAGCCTGTTATGTTCAACGCTGAGGACAAGATGTTCTGAGAGACATAGACAGAATGAGAGAGAGAGACAGATGAATGAGAAAGAAATGATGCAGAGAGGGAGAAAAGAAGAAAGATAATCTGTTAGAGAGAGAGAGAGAGAGACAACAGACACAAACACAAACAGAGAAACATACAAGTAGAAAGCAAAAGACAATCAAGAATGAAAGACAGGGAGATGAAAATAGAGTGAATAGATTACATTGATAGAAAGAAAGCAACATAAAAAGAATCAGAATCAGAATCAGGTTTATTGTCACATCACAGGTTTACAAGGTAAAAAAGTGGGTGAAATTCGTTTTTGTACATCATTCCCATCGCAACGTTAGTTCCATAGAAAGAAGAGTGGGGAGAGAGAAGAAGAAGAGGGGAGGGGGGCAAGTGGGAAGGAGATCGAACAAGAGAACATTAGAAGGAGCATAGCAGCAAATACTGTGCACGATATACTTATAGACGTTAAGGTGCTTAGAGAGAGAAAAAAAAGCGCAATAAAAAAGAAAAAAAAGACAAAAAAGTTTGTGCATTATACATGGGATTAAGGTGCAAAAGGTCAGTGTGTGTCCACTTGAGGGTGGGACTGACCCTGGTATAATCCGCAAGTAGCTCCATGAGGGAGAGCAAGAAAAAAAAAAGAAAGAAAAACAAAGAGGGATAACTGAACCTAAACAGAGTTAATTCGTAAAATTGTTAACAAAATGTTAAACTAGAGAAAGTGCTCCTTGGAGCACAGGTCTCCGCCAGGTCAGGTAGGTTATTGTGGCCTTCTTGTGGCGCTATAATAGGCCAATGTGAAAAGGGTGCCATTTCTTCTTAGGCCTTGCACGGCAAATGGACACTGCATTCATGATTTGAGGCATTATGGTCCAAAAATGTGTTTTGTAAATTAGACCTGCTGGTGGCGCTATAACAAGCCAATGCTAAAAGGGTGGCATTTGTTCCTCAACATAGTGTGAATGTGCATGCAAAGTTTGACTGCAATCGGATGCTGCGTTCATGATTTTCGGCATTTTGTTCATAACAAGCCACTACTGCAAACTTTGGATGTGAATCTTAGCCAATCAGGATGGAATATGAAAAATCAAACAGATCAGTCTTGATCACATGACTATATAGATCATGTGTACCAATTTGAGTGAAATGTGTATAAAATCGGAAGTAATATAATATAAAAAAATTGTAAAATAAAATATATTTTTTTACATAAGTTGGCCTCCTGGTGGCGCTATAGAGTACAGAAGTCCTGACGTTCATCCTCTGGGTCGTAAAGTAATTTCTCTATGGAGAATAACATTGGGTCATCTTAGAATCGTCTCATATAAGAATTGTGGTCCAAAAATAAACAAACTGTCTCCGCGATATTGTCAGGGAGGAGGCTCTGTATCGTTTATGATATAAGTCACTCATATTTACCACAGTGCGTTTCTGGCGAAAATGTAACTAATCCGGCGGAAGTAACATTAGCGTTTTCTCACCGTCAGTTGCTTCATGCTTCATATCCATATGAGTCAATCCGCCGGGATCATTTCTTTATTTTTGGAACACAGTTCTTATTTGACGCAATATTAAGTAACATAAGTATATGTTTATGGGAATTCAGGGGGAGAAAAAACGGGACCCAGGATGCGTGAATTACGTCAGACTTCGGTGCTCTATAAAAGGCAGATGTGAAAAATGCAGGGCAAAGGTTTTTCCTTGACCTCTAGGGAGTGCGCATACAGAGTTTTACACAGATCGGTGCAGTTATAGGTAAAAACACGAATCGGCCTGTTATAGCGCCACCATGAGGCTGATAAAAAACGGAATTGCATGCATTTTGTTAAAAACTGAGCACTCCTGCAAACTTTGGAAGACATTTTTTGCAAATCAGGATGGAATATGACAAATATGAAAAACCTGTTTTGTTTAATGACTATAGAGATACTGTGTACCGATTGCGTGATGTGCAAAAATGTGTTTTGCAAAAAGCGGCCTCCTGGTGGCGCTATAACAGGCCAATGTGAAAAATTCTTAGCAAAAGTTCGGCTTTGGCATCCAGGTACAGTAGTGTGTGTTCACAGTTTCGAAGCAGCCGGCCAACGGTGCCGGAGATTAGCTGTTCACAGACAGACACACGGACGGTTGGACACACAGACGGACGGACACACGGACGGATGGACAGGGTGCAAAACATACTCTCACCATGCCTTTCGACCTGGTGGAGACAATAAGTACTTATGAAGCCAATCAACTGCTAATTTATTGCCTCTTACCATTGTTGTGAACAGGATCAGAAGGATCTTTCTCAGCATGTCCAGTCTGCATCATCAAGAGATTGAATCCTGTACAGAGAAACATATGTTTTCCTGAAAACTGTTAGGATTTAGGAGCCATTTTTAGAACCGGCCTCAGGTCTTAATGGGTTAAATGGCTAAAGTGAAAAAAACTATGTTCGAGGTACAGAGAGAGAGACAGTCAGTACTCACCCAGTGTGAGACAGAGAGTTGAGGTCTTCATGCTGTCTGTCTGCTGAATGCCTCAACACTAGTCTCGCGTAGCCAGACAACTATTCCACAATCTCCGAATGTAAGACCGGAAGCATTTGAAAATTGTGGGAGGCAACAGTCTGGCCACACGAGACTACCTCAACACTAAACTACACTCTAGATACATTCTACTTCCTGTTCCTGTCCAGCTGGAAAGACCAACCTGCGATTTGCAGCAGCAATACATCAAATGCATAGAAATAGCAATCTAGGATCAAGGTAAACCAATAACCTATCATCAGTCTAAACAATATGAAAACATAAATAATCTGTACATTGAAACTATACATACCATAGCATTCTAGGTATACAAATGAACCTGGCTAGCATGTGTGTGTGTGTGTGTGCGTGTGCGTGTGCGTGTGTGTCGCAATGCAACATGTTGTGAGCTTGCAGATCGGCTATTTTTATAACATTTTCAATATATTGTGCATAATGAGTACTTTTATTTTTGGTACTCAAGCCAATTTTGAATACAAGACTTTCACTTTTAACAGAGTATTTTTACATTGTGGTATTGATACTTTTACTTAAGTAAAACACGTGAGTACTTACTTATTCCATCACTGATCACAACTACAACACAATAGATGCCT